>NW_028145657.1:5547500-5805000 GCF_977016875.1 Pavona decussata | reverse complement strand
CTGACATCTATATTCCAAAACTGGACGCACTAAAGTCTTATATGCTGTCGAGACTCCTTCAGGATTGTTTGACCAAAAAGTTCTCCTTATCAAACCTAGAACTTTATTAGCTTTAGCACAGATATAGTTTATATGGTAATCCCAAGACAGGGAAGACCCCAGAAGGTAAGACAGACGGGAGGGGAGGGGAGGGGGGGGGGGGGGCAGAGCTATCAACCAAACTAGAGAAAAATGAAATTGTAACAGATTGCCACCTACTAACGTTTTTGCATCTACATCTTTTTCACCTGTATTTCGACTGTATGTTCTTCACGAAAATGCACTTTGAATAGGCCATTTCCGAGTTGCTGTGAACCTCACTATAAAGGCGAGGCTAAGTGCAAACTTTTCATTTGAAAATTAGTTTTGTTTGGATATGAATGAAAACTAATTTTCATAAAAAAAAAGTTTGCACTTAGCCTCACTTTCATAATCAAAGAAACTCGGAAATAGTCTATTTCAACAGAAAAAGATACAGGAAAAACTGTTTTGTCGAATCTCTGGGGGGGGGGGGGGGGAGGTGAAGTCCTAGCTGTCAATTCTGTCGTATGGTTGAATGTTTGATCACATGTTTATTTGAGTTTACTGTATCAATTTATTCTCCGTTGAAATATTCAAAAGGAATGCATATTTCTGTACGAGTAAGGTAAATTACATGTATTGGACTTAATATTTGGCTGTATTTATCGTTTGTCCGGGTACTTTCGTGACGTGTACACATTTAGGATTTGTGCTGATTTTCCGCCGTTCCTGCATTGCGGATTTTAGGACCCCCCCTCTATGATTAATTTGCCGGCATCGGGGAGGAGAACCATTTTGGCCGCCCTCAGCTGCCGCACAAGGATGTGTGTAAGAGAGAAATGAAGGTTCTCGACATTGACGCTGCGTCTCTTGAGGGCCTTGAAGCACCCTGCAGCACCAACACTTAGAGACAGAGAAGGAGAAGCTGATGAACGTATAGCAGAGAACAAGCATGTCCACAGGAAATGCAATTACAACGGTAATCAGAGCTCGAGACTACCTACAGATGCGACCTTTATAAACAGGGTAAATATCTTATTAATTTGTACCGATTACGTTGAAATAGCCCCCTGTACATTTTGCATCAGTTTATAACAGGTTAACTATACAAAATGTCTTTTATTCCCTTTTTGTACACACTTCCAGAAAACGCAAACTTCAATTCTCGCCTTTTGTGTAGCTCTATCTTTTATCATACAACTTGCGATTTCTGGGGCCAAAACTTTGGGATGCAACCAGTTGTTCAAATAATTTGTGTGTCCCGAGATGTCCCGAGTGCTTTGCGCTCTTATGGACGTCAAACCGCAAACCCGAGGGATCCCAGGGTGACCTAATGTCTTAAAAATTGATGTTCACCGTGGACAAAAGCCCGTGTAAGCTCAAAAGGAGAGCAAATAACGATCTAATAATGACAATCTGCTTTTCCAGCTTGGAATCTAAGTAAAAAGAAAATCACACAGTAAATCTACCCACGATGATATAATTTAATTACCAGCATTGATACAGCAGGTCGAATTGGATACTGAAAGGTTTACAAAGTCCTTTCTTTTTACATGTTACACATCTTTTTCACCTTGAAAACCATTACCAGAAATAGTTCACCAAAAAATTAACATAATGGCGTCATGACGACCCCGAAACGTTTATTTACGTGACATTATATATTCAGACATTATGTTAAATTTTCGGTGAACTATTTCTGACATTGACTTCATTTATTTCTATCACTTCGAACTTGATAATGGCGTCATGACGACCCCGAAACGTTTATTTACGTGACATTATATATTCAGACATTTTGAAAACCATTACATCATATATATTCCTGTAAGTGTTACAAACCATCTTAAGACCACATGCTGTCTTGCTTTGCGAAATTCAACTTCGCAAAGCATTTCAAAATTATTGAACACAATTTGATTCGGAGAAACGAGTTCCACAGCTTTCTTTTTCGATTCTTGGTTAATGGACTCACGTTTTGATGCATTCTGTTTCATGCTTAGTGAAACTCAGGCAGTCTTCAACAATGAATCATAGATTCCAAGTCTATACCTAAGTGTATTTATTCTACTCGGTCGAGGTATAATGGCCACCAAGCGAGCTAGACATCTGCTATTGATTGAGTCTCGCGGATGAATAAAATGAACTGAAACCTTTTGAAACCAGTAAAAAAGAGTACGGGAAAACAACAGACACGCTAGGTTGTATTTGTATTGTATTGTTTGTTTTGTTTTTTACGTTACTTATGCCCTGTCGCTAGTCAGTTTCCTGAAACGAAATAATATGTTTCCCCAATATTAGAAGCTATATAAAAACGCTCCCTCTTAAAAGGACTTTTCACATTACATTAAAAATAAGCTTTTTGTTGCGTGGAAAATTCCGTAAATTAATGCGTCATTTTTGCTGTCTTTAATGAACGTGCCGAGATCTCGGCAAACCAAGCAAGCCCGGCTCATGTCATCGGCCCCATAGAAACAAATTATCTGGTTTGGGGTGAACATGAAATCCAAGAAGTCCAAAAGACTCTGATTTTCCCAAACGAAAACACCCGCGACAACCTCAGAGTTTGACGGTAACTGGCGTAGCTCAAGGCTTCTTTTTGTTTGACGGTAACTGGCGTAGCTCAAGGCTTCTTTTTGTTTGACGGTAACTGGCGTAGCTCAAGGCTTCTGTTTGATCTCTTCATTTTTGTATGCAGCTATTACTAATCCAGGCCATTATTGCTAAGCTCTTCGACATATGACGCTGGGAATGCTCCTTCCACAGATCCTGTTCTACCGACGATCCAACCATTGCCTTCATTTCTGACTTGAACAATAATCTACAACAATAAGGGAAAACCATCTAAAGTTTGCCATAAAACTCTATCATTTCTTCAGTATTGTTTTGTTTTGTAATTTGAACTGCTTGTTGTTCTTCAAACAGCCACCTTTGCTAAGAGTCTTTTTACGGTGACAAGCTCGCAACAGTTTCTCTTTCATTCGGATACAAACTTGCTGTTTCTTGTGTTCCTTTTTTAGGACACCGCTTTTCCAGCACAGCCCGGTTATGGCAAATAACGCAAAGAGGAACTCAAAGAGCTCTAGAGTGTTTATTTAAAACAGGGGCGAATAATCAAAAGAAAGAAACAAACTGATCGCTCGCTGAAAAGAAAAGTTGTTTGTCAATTTGCACTGATACATTCGCATGAATTGAGCCTGTTCTAACGCAACCATCTGCTGACCTGATTCGCTTGAATCGTCAGCTCATCTCCTTCCTGACCATTGAAATCGAAAAGGCAACGGAGAATAACGTCATCTGGCGAAATGACCTACAGCAGAGAAAAAGGAACAAATGTCAGTCAGTGCCTTTGGTGTCATTATGCAGGCGTACAGAACAGAAGAATACACTGCTATTTGCAATTTGTCACGTCCGATATTAACGTCCGATACCAAGTAGTTAGGTTCCAGCTTTTTTGGTTTCTGTGCCACTTTTTCTCAGGCCTTCACAGTCATCCGATGATGTAATCACGTGACCCGAGGCGGACTGGCCGCAGTGAATCCACTGTACGAAAAAAAATGGCAACTGGTACATACCCCTCCCCTCCCCCAAAAAAATTCGCACGAACTGGGCCTGTTCTCACACCACAAATTTCTGACATGATTCGGTTGAATCGTCAGCTTCTGAAGGGGTTGGGTGGGTTGGTGGGTTGGGGTAGGAGGGGGCACGTAAAAGTGCATTCAAATGAATATAATTACACCGGCCTCTACCCCTACCCCCTCCCTGCATCTGTGCAAAATGCACAGAATACACTATCCTTGTTTACCGATTGTTGTGTTACATTTTCGCTGTTTACGATTCAACACAACAACGATTACCTGCACATACGATGCTGGAAAGAATCCTGTCTGGCTTTTACTTGTGCCCTTAATAACAACAAATAATAGTGTTAGTTTATGTGACCTCAACGATATCAATGGAGGTTGCTGGCTAATCATGATGGAGTTAAAACATGTTAAAAACAAACCAGTTAAACTGATCAATTAATTGAATCCACACAAAAACAAAACGAACCTCAAATAACGATTTCAAACCGTAGAAAGCCCTGGTGTCAGGAGCTTGAGTTAATTGAGGGTGCAATTTCATTGGCGCTAACACGTGGCGTGACTGACAGGCGCTGACGACATTGTGTGCTACTATAACTCAAGCGCCTGTCGAGATACCATGCTATAAAGCACAGCCTTAAGGTGGATTTCCACTGTCGCGTAAATTTTACGTGCGTACAGACGTGAATTTAGCTGGCTTTACGTACGCAAATAAAATAAGAAGCGATGTATGAACCGCGTGCGTAACCGTAAAAAGTTGAACAGCATTCAACTTTTTACGTTTACGCACGCGGCTCATACATCGCTTCTTGTTTTATTTGCGTACGTAAAGCCAGCTAAATTCACGTCTGTACGCACGTAAAATTTACGTGACAGTGGAAATCCACCTTTACTGGGGACTCTTTAGGCTCGATTACCAGCCCCGAGGGACCTAGCCTCCCACGCAGTCGTTTTTAGGGGACTCGAATTGTGGGGAGGAGGTAATTCGAGTCCCCTAAAAACGACTGCGTGGGAGGCTACGAGGGACCCAAGGGAGGCGCGGAAATCGAGCCTAGGGACTCTTCACTCCTGATATTTGCAAGAGGGGAGGGGAAGGGGGATCCACTTCCATATCCCACACTAAATTCTCTCACCTTTTTCCTCTTGTTTCTCTCCTTTCCCAGTTTTTTTTTTCAGTTTTTCTCTATTTCTATCTTCTTCCCTATATTTGTTTTCCAATTTCATCTACGTTTCCCTGCCCTTTATTAGTTCTTCTCTTTATTTGTCATATTCAGGAATCTCTGTGCATTCATCAAGTACCACCCCTCTCCCCTCTCACGAATGTTAACAAAGCTGTTCAAAGCAGAAGACAATTCGAGCCACTTGTTTCTGGTTTTAGATTAGTTTCAAAGCTCTTAAAGCCGTTAATTCTTTTTCTCTGCCACTTTGACTGTCGAGACTGCTTTAACAGGAAAAGTCAATTGCGCATATGAAGCAGAAATATGGAAAAAGATAAATCTAAGAGAAGAAATAATCTGCTGCAGGATTTAACGGGGAGGACAATTTTTAGAGGCGATCAGGAAAAATAAAAATAGAAATTAGTCTTACCTCCCACTAGTTTTCATCTGCGCTGTTAATAACTTTTATTTTATCACCAGCACTGCAAGATGGAAAAAAAATACTTTGTTGTACAAGAAAACGCCAGCAACCTTTTAAAGACATATTTGAGTAAGCTTATAGAGTGTGATCTGTTCGGATGGATGAGGTGAATATTTTGGTCGGAGGAAGCGTTAGGTAATAGAATTTTATTTCCCGCCGGAATTTACTAATTGTTGTTGGTTTTAAGAAAATGTTGGCTGACCTTTTTTCGTATTTTTAATTACATATTTACCACTTCGAAAACGAAAGGAATTAGTCTTCCAGAGTAACGAAATTTTTAGCGGACATTATCCAAAGAAAACTGTAGATTTTTATACAACTAAATCCGAATTTACAAGTGAACCGTTTGGTGCCCTGAAGGAGAACGATATCAATGTATTACTTAAATTACAACTAGACTTGGGGTTGAATATAAAAATTGTGACTGAACTGGGTCTGCCGAGTATGTGCAGATTGAATTTACTACTGAAGAATTTGATTGGATTGTCGATGATTGTCAATTGTCGATTATTATTAAAAATAGTAACACATCAGTGCTTTGTATAACCTGTTATCGGGCCTAATTCTTAGCAGTTCTCTTGTTTTCTCTTGCATGGATACTCAGTCGTTTCAGGTTTCCACAGGAATGGAGCGAATGGTTAACAAAGCGAAACGAAAATACGGCCTGGTGGCATGTTACACAGTCAACAGTTTTCACTGATTGTGGCGAAAACTTGAACAACAAAACCAAACCAAAGCAAACAAAAAAGAAATGGAAATCCATGAACTCACCATCAGGACAAGTGGTGCTGAAAAAACTGAATGAGCATTGAATGAAAATGTTGCTGCAGTAGACAGGAATAAAATACAGTGCTCTGAAAATTAAACTTCGAATCTGGGCCCCCTAATATAGACGAATAAAACAAACAACTACCTATGTTAAGCAATCACGGTGGCAAAGTCGATGAAAATTACCTGTTACTAACCGAGTTCCGTGCTGTAAGTTACGGACCGAGGTTTTTCCTGTTAATTTAGGCGCTTGGGCCATAAATCAACGAGAAAAAAACGAGGATCCGTAACTTATAGTACGGACCGAGAAAACGAGGTTAGTATAATAAATAGCATTTCTGAGGTTAATAGGGCTCTCGGGAAAGGAAACTAGTTGAAGTCAAGGGGAATTTAGCGGGCCGTACAGTGAAACACGGCCCGCAAAATTGACCAATCACCGCGCGTACTAACTTAGAGATAAAATAATGTGCCTTAAAAAGACCAATTTAACTTACGTTCTTTAAATTACGTCGTTCATGATTACTTGAGTTTGTTAACTTATCAGTTTCGTCTGGCCGACTAGTTCTTCCGGATACTTCAGCGAAAGCGAAATGAAGTTCATCTTCATATGTTTACCTCCGTAAATCAAACTGTTAAGAAAACGGTTCCAGGGTATGCGCCATTAGTTCGAACCTTCGGCAATCTCTCCCCCCTTCCCAACCCTCCCCAGTGAGGGGGTTCAGTGAAGTTTCGAATTTTTCGGTGCATTATTTCACAATGTACATTCTTGAATACACTGTTAGCGGTTTGTAGAAGTCATGCCTGAACTTTTAGAGCTATAAGCGAAAAGCATGGCATCTGTCTGTAAGAGCAAGTTGTCCACAAGTTGAGACGGATAGTTATTTATTTATTCAAAATTCTTACCATTCCTGAGGAAGGGATCATTTCCTCTGCAGTATCTGAAGCCAGAAAGAGAAACAAACCTCTGTGAGTTCTGTGTCAATGAAACAAATTTTACGACACACCCAAACGATTCGTTTCGGTGAATTATCCGCTGTTTGGAAAGACTGACCTAACCCGGCTCAAAAATTCGGATTAAATTGTGAAGAATGAAAAACTGGCGACTAGCGTTTTCTTCAGCGAAAGGTAAAACTTTGGCAAGGCTGAAAACTAGTTCCCTTTGTGTTCGGAGGGCCAACTAAGTCGTTGAAAGCGCAAAAAGGTCAGCTAGCATCTTCCTGAAGCCAACAACAGCTTGTACATTCGGGAATAAGATTCCGTACCCCAATTTTTTTTTATAATTTAGGTTTTCAGATCAAACAGTGTTAGCTCACACAAATTTTTCTCCTAAAAGGCTGTTAAATGACTGGGGAATAAAGAAAACAACGTTTTAACTATTTTCACCACAATCGTTTTAGGTAAGCTACATTTATGGAACTGCCGTAGGAGAGAGTGAGGGGACGAAAACGACCCCCCTCGTTTTCGTCCCCTCGCCCTCTCCTTCGCGCGTCTCTCTAGGAGCCTGGAACAGGCTACGTTAATTCGGGAATAAGATTCCGTACCCCAATTTCTTTATACAATTTAGGTTTTCAGATCAAACTGTGTTAGCTCACAAAAATCTGCCTCCTAAAAGGCTGTTAAATGACTGGGGAATGAAGAAAACAACGTTTTAACAATTTTAACCACTTAATCGTTTTAGGTAAGCTACATTTATGGAACTGCCGTAGGAATAATAGTCTTCCTTTTTTGTCTTCCTATAAGGAACTAGTGAAAAGAAAATATGAAACTGATCGTCACATTGCTGTCCCATTGCTGCTAAGTATAATAATAGGAAGATGCTAAAGGCTAAATGGAAACCCGTTTTGAATTGTAATTTACTAGGTACATAGCTGTGTAACCGGAAAAAAAAACAAACAAACTGTAAAAAGTAGTGTACGAATTGCAGTCTAAGGAAAGATTATATAGTAAATAGTATAAGTAACGTATTGTAGGTGGTATTGTAAGTCGCGTTCGTCTTGTTTTGTAAAGTAGTGTTCTTCGTGTTGCAATATAAAAAAACGTTTTAATTATTTTGTTTTATGCTCTCGTTGGGTGTTAAAGTGCCTATGAAGTAAAAAAAATTTTGTCACGGTTTATTAGTTTATGAATTTCTCGGTCTGAATATGTGGGTTTTACTAAACAAAACCTTCTCAATCCGCAATTATGATCCCCGAAAGGTTCGAATTTAGCGCCGGAAAGTGTCTCCATGTTGCGCGCGGCCAAAACGATCCTATTACAAGGTTGTGACATAGCAAATACTTTGGAACACACAAGAAAACTACAATAAAACCACCTGGTTTTGTCTCCTCATAGATAGATTTACACTGTACAAGGTCCTTTTGGTTGATTCAGTTGCCACACATTTTTTTGTCCCTCGCTTTTTCTCTTGTGAGGGATTAATTACCGTGCGACCACTGAAGGTCTGAAAATCTCGCTTGGTCCTCAAATTTTCTCCCCAGGCCCCAAGTCACCTTTCCGCGCATATAATGACGTCTGGAGTACTTTGTACTTACTGGTGGCTCAGTAGCTGCAGCTGGTGCAATAACATTGGCAGTTGTTAACGATTGGCCCAATTAAGTTAGCCTGCGAGCAAGCTCTGTATTATATCAGCCTCGAGCAGCGAGCGAACCAGACCGTGAGAGGAATGCCCTCTCGTAGCCTCCTCGCAGTCGTTTTTAGGGGGCTCGTATTCCCTCCTCCCACTCCTCGCCCCCCAAATTCATGTCTCGTGAGAACCCTTTTCCTGGCAGTTTGGACGGTAACTTACAGACGCCCGACTGCAGCAAACTGGAATTAATTATGAGCCAATCAATGATGTTACTACACTACACGTGACCTTAATATGAACTTGATCAAAGAAGGCTGTGTTTCATAAAGGAGCGCATTTTCTCGCATGCCGGCTATAACAGATACCCCCTGGTGTAACCGAAAAACAATTTTTTCCATCTCTCAATCATATGAGTCTTTAAGTGTAATTCTTTAACAAATATCTACTGCTATTATACCATACTCAGTTCAACCAATAAAAACAGGCCTTCGGATGATCTAACTCCCCCCCCCTCCTCCCCCCTCCCCCGCTTCTTTTGCACTTGTTAGAAATGCTAATGATTTATAATATCGGTAATCACCTTCCCCACGTATGTTGTTACATTTCATGTCACGAAACAACCTTGTGTAAAAAGGAACCGATAAAATCAGCGAGCTGCTATAAACTCACTTTTAGTTGTGTTCGGAAGACATTCGTTGTTAATTTGAAGGCCGCACGCTGGAAAACACCGACGCGAGACAATTTTCCTTGTAACTACAATGTCACTGCGACGTTGGAGAGGATTGCAAAACAAAGTCAAACGTTTTGACGATATAACCTACCTACAAGCAAACTTGAGGGTAGACCCAGAACAGTCTACTTTTGCTATAGCTCTCGGGGAGAATTGGCCGTTGCCTCAAAATTTATAACATGTTGCGACTGATAACGAGTATCAGACATGTATTCTGCGACTTTACCTTGCATGGCGCCCGTCAACGTTTACTGACTGTGCAAGAAAAAATAGCTTCGTGGAAAGGCACCTTAGGTTCTATTTACGATTTAACAACGTTATCCACTGTGTAAGTCACTGTCCGGCACATCAACTTTGTGGACTTGTATTTCAGTGTTAATTTTGAAAATCTTTTACTACCATAGTACAGCTTCTCAATGTTTCTGTGGTGGTTAAACCGGAACGTCACACTTGTTTTGTGCAAAACGTGGAAATCTGATGACAAGGTTTTTTTTTTTCAATACTTTGGGGTGGGGGGGGGGGGGGGGTAATTGTTTCAAGATTTTAGGGCTGTCCGCATACCTATCGTCCGGTGTTTGTATTTTATTGAATCTTACTTTGAACGAATGTAAGCAAACCATGGTGTTGACTGTAAAGCAATAGATTATAGCTGATTGAACTGCAACTAGCTTGCAAACGAGGCTTCAGCGGCGGACTCTTTTCACATCTGTAATACCCCATGATCATTTGCTGTAAATAGTCATTATATTACTTCTCCCAACCTGAGAAGCTGAAAGCTATTGGGATACACAGGTCACCCTGCTGGGTTTGCGAACTTGAAGGTCGGTCGTATTGTAATCCATCTTTGTTTCGTGACCTGGTTTCAGAATTCTCTCGTTTGTCTTTTGTTTTGTTTTGTTGTTTTTTTCCTCAATCCAACCGACCGACCCAGATCAGTAAAACCAGCAAACGGAGAGAAAAACGAGACTGCGTTACGGACAAGTGGAAAAATGTTGATGTAAAATAACGAAGAGTCCCCACAGTTTTGCCCAGTATTATTCTCCATGGACTTTGTTTTTAAGACGATGCAACCTCAAAACTTAAGAATAAGGTTTATTTTCAGAGAAAGAAAACTTTCAGGTAATCCTAAGCTCCTACATGCAACAAATAAGCAAATAAACTATGCAGTTGGCAAGTTTGATTTATTTGTAAATATCAAAGATGGAACAATGTAAATTCATTCAGCTTTCTTTTCTCTAACGAAAGTAGCATAATTTATTTACAGGAAAATACAGCTTTACTATACAATAGCCCTTTTCACGGTTAATTTTTCTCATTTGCATTACAATGTTATCCAACGTGGATGCAAGGCAATTTTGGGCTAAAACTACAAAATAGCCCGAAATTGCCTCACATACATGCTAGATTTCATTGTAATTCAAATGAGCAGAGTTAACCGTGAAAAGGGCTATTGGTTCGTTCGTATCCAGCGATGAACACTGAAGCCGATACGATACATGTTACACTATTTACATTGCAAAACCTTTTGTTTTATATACAAACATCACCATTCATTTGAACATGACAACGCTGTGAGGACGTGGAAACGTGCGGTCTTCTAACTGCTTATCTTACTCTAAATGTTTTTTCAGGTCATGATCTTGCCTAATTCAAAATATAACTCGCAAACAATGAGAAAAAATGAGGGGAACCAAATCTCCCCTCATTTTTTCCCGCCTCCCTCGCTCCCTCTTCCCTTCCCCGATTACGCGGGTCACGCAAGCTTGATGTAATGTGAAAACTGAACCCGTGACCGGATCGGCATGACTTACAAAGGTTTTTACAGATGTGTTCTGACACGAAAATACGCTAGAGTGAGAAAAAGCAAATATGCACCATTTTGAACTGTTCCATACCAAACCAGGAGTCCTTGGCCAGAAGCCTCTACCTGGATTAATTTCTAGAGTCCACAACTTTCCCGAGTAGACTTATTTTTAGGACGTATGACAATTGAATTGTCCTTGCTCTCTTCTTTGATTCGGTATTTGAGCTCTGGTCGTTTCGAAAGTCCTCTGAGACACATTTTAAAAATAAATCTACTCGAGAAAGGGTTGACTCCAAGGCTTAGCATAAGCCACAGAAGCTCCGGGTCAGGGCCTCTTGACCAGATCAATTCCTAATCAGTCAGCAATGCAGGTCATCCGGTGTAGTGTGAACACAGCTTGTTATCTCTTGTGGCGATTTCCAACCCGTTTAGAATTACAGAAGAATCTCGATAAGTAGAACCGCCAGAGGAAACAAAAAACTGAGTTAATGAAAGTGCCAGTTATCGGGGATTAAATTTGTCAATTGGTTTAAACAGGAAAAACTCCTTTCAGGTCACGCAAGCGATAGTGTCTCTCGCAGCCGTTCTCTGTAAATGTGAAAAGCGTTCCGTGACGGTTTGAGTTAACAAGATTCTACTGTAAATCAGATCAAAAGAAAGAAACTTATCTGCGATCTGTTCAATCACCGTTCACAGAATGTGAAGGGAATCAAGACACGGGACACAGAACAACATCAATAACCACACCAATGAGTGGGTGTCCTGTTCAAAAACTGATGAAAGAGATACCCATTTGGTTACCATACATGTGAATAACTTAACCAATCAGCTGGAAATTGTGTGGTGGGAATATAGACCTTCGTCATAAATGGCGCCGATAAATTATTTTCATGATTATTTGCTCTATTAACGTCGTTAGCATGTGTAAAATTCAACAATGACTGATATCAGTTAAGACTTATTAACAGCCTCAAAGAATAATACATCGATCGCCATTGATGAAAAAGGTCTATGGCTGTGTAATAACAAGGCACCTGTCTCCTCGGGTTTGATTTGCCAAAGCTTCCATAAAATGAAACATTGTTGATCCAAAGTGTTAGCAGTCGACCCTTCACGCTCACTTCCCGTGCGGGGGAGGGGGGGAGGGGTGTGCAAACGGTTGCGTTTTAAAACAAAAGTTCTGTTTCAATCACTGCCGCTATTTACATAGCTTAAGAAGTAAAAGAATCGAACTGTACTTTGTGGATACAACCTAGATACAGACAACTCGTTATTACGGACAGTTCTCTTGGTCCCAGTCCATACATTTTCCCACATTTCGTTCATACGGGTCATGTTTCTGGACCTCACGGAGTTTGAAATAACAGAGTGTGACTACACAAGTTATAACTATCACATATTTAACCAGGAGACAACCTGTATTAAGCTTTTCCCCTCGGGAAGTGGATAACTAACCGATTGAATGGAGATTGGCGAGATAAAAATACCAGTTAAAAGACGAAAATCAACGAAAGAATTTGGTAGAAAAACGGACAAGAGAAGAATTGGCCACGAAGAGATTCACACCTCTGTGTATTCCGAGAAGAAAGGAAAGAATTTGGTTGCAACCATGACCAAATTTGTAAAGTTCATTTTACAAACTTTACCGTTACATGGCGGGACGAAAACCATACCATAACTCGCTGGGCCTCTCTACAACGAAATCACGTCAGCTTAGTATTTTACGGGACTTTTTTTTTACCGTTTGTTTATAACAGAGGGTAGCCGCTGAATACAGGCATGACTGTGAGTGAAGATATTATGATAAGGGTGTGGTCAGTGGAGATACTTAGAGTAAGTCAAAGTGGAGCAGCACCTAAGCATCAAACAAAGGTTAGTAAGCACTTAGCCTGGGAGCAGGTGTCTCTTATTCCCTTTGAGCGGAAGAAGAGAGAATTCCCGCTCAAAGGCAACAGAAGACGCCCCTCTAGCTACACGCCCTGGGATACACGCGCTGTGCAAATTCCATTTACTTTACACATTTTTTGGCACTAACTAAGTTTTACAACAAGTTTTCGCCGTTAGCAAATGTTTTCATGCGTCGAAAGCGGCGTTATCCTACCTCAGAGCATAAACAATTTTTGTCAAACGTCAAAACACGATAGAAGCATCAATATGAATCAGATCTCGGGGTTTGACGTTTCCACGAATAAATAGAGAAGATATGTTCACTAAAAACGTTAATTTTGTAGAGCGAAGGAAGCAGTTCCCTCTGTGTAACACGGCTGCGGGGAATCATAGCATTTGCATTCCAAATAGCACTCGTTTGACCATTTTCTATTTTTCAACATGAAGTATTTCAAATGAGATCTAAACGAAATCTCACGACTTTACTTCAACCACAAACGTCTGTGACGATGTACTGCAGGCGAGTTTCATAGAAGGAGTTGGGTTTTTTTTCTACGATGTTTGATAGAAAACTGGAAAAAACTTAACTTTGATCAGGTCATAGCTTACAGGCCCTTCGTTATAGCCACAGTATACAGGTTATGTATCTTTGTGGAGTTCAGTGGTGTCCAGGGGGCAGAGTCACTGAACCTTCTAAGTTAAGATGAGTCCGCAGTATTGATTGTTTATAATAAGGTTTTTTTTCGCATAACAATAGACAACTGTTTGGAAACAATACTTAGGATTTATCTTAACTGAGGGGGGCTTCGTGGATCTGTCCCCAGATTTCTTGGTTACCAATCCAAACTGTGCTGATTCATCTGATACCAGGTCTCCTCAAGTTTCTTTGCAGCCGTGAATGTACTTTGATAGCTCATTCGTCTTCAAATTTAACACCCTTTTCTTTCAATTTAGCATCAGTGCACAGTCGGGGTCCTCCAACAGGAGAGTGAAAGTCCTCCTAGAGAAAACAAAAAGCAGTAAATAAGGAAAAAAAACTGAGCACCTGACGATTATGCTAGGTTGATCAAATAAAATAAACCGCCAATAAACAACAAATCATACATCCGTAAAGAAAGTTACAGAATGAACATAGAACGCATGGGTACTATTAACATTTGGTAGGTCTGTTGCAAGTTGCAAGAGAGTGGAACCAGCGAAATATTGAAAGGGCGAACGCCAAAATATAACGCGCAGGAAATGTGGAGAGAATAAGCCACTCAAAAATAACACACACACACACAAGAAAAATTTTGTCCATTATTTGTATAGGCTAGTATACTGGTTTCTGTGGAACAGATGAATGGAGAAAGAAAAAGTCTTAAGTTTTTTCGACACTCGTTCGTTTTGGTACACCTCTATTGTCTGCCCGTTTGTCCAATCACCATTTCTGTTCGTTTGCTGTATCGTCTGTGGATGGCTGGAGTACCAATTCAGCTGTCTGTTTGTTTTAGTCGCATATCCGTAACATCTCACTTTTTTCTTTTTGGAGAATTCCTACGGCCTTATACTTTCCAGACCAAACGATTCATGGACACAAACGTGTTATAAACATAAATTAATTAAAAATTGTATTTATCTGTATTTATTTCTGATTTTTGTACCTGTCTGTTCTGTTCATTTGAAAACGCCCCACATGGAAATCAGCTTTTAGTTGTTCGTGGCCAGCGTTTAAAAATAACTAGAAGCTGAAAGGTGAATATATGAAAATTCATACGTTTGTACTGCGGAAGAAAAATTAATAAGTGAATGATCCTCGCAGTTACCAGTATACGCAACCATTTTATGTTATGTTATGTTGTTATGTTCATACATTACGAAGCAGTTTCTTCATGTTTTATACTTATGACTGGAAAGCTATAAAGAAAATCTTCTTCTTTCTCCATTTATCTGAAAAAAACCAATGATACATTCACCTCTGTCCTCGGGAAACAGCTATCAATTTTTTTCGAAGAAAAATACTCCAATGACGGAGGTTATTCAATGTGATTTTAAGAAAAGTGCTATTTTTCACCTGCCATCAGGCTCAGTTATTTCTGTTTTAATTGGTAAACCATTCGTGAGAAACATTGTATCGTTACTGCACCAGCCGACTATGACAGCAGAAAACTTTACCTCACAGATGGAGCGACAAGCAATGATATGCTTTATACAGAAAGCAGCCCGTGTAACAGTTTTACCATCCGCACTCAATTACCCGCCATTGTGTTGTTTGTATAAATTTGAGTTTCAACCACCGCACACATCACATGTACGTTTTACAGAGACCCAGTACAAACAAAAGAACCAAAACAATCAATAATCTTAATCACAGAAACTGTGAGTTTCTTTAGACTAACTGTTCAAAATAATAGCTCTTTATTATTTTTCATTGAATGAAAGCATATTTCCAGTGCCCTTCTCACTTCACATTGCAACATTCAATACTTTTGTGGAGCAAATACTCTTCACGCACTGTCAGATTGAAAAGCGGTAAGATTTTCAGCGAGATAATTTGTCAGCAATAATGTCAAAGGAAAAGTCAACCCAGATAGGAAATTGTAAACGACTTTGTAATCAATTCATTGTTCTACTTTTTCCCGTCTGAGAGACAACTCGAAAGTCGGTTATATTTCGTCTATTTCCGTGACCATAAAATTATTACACACAAACTCGGCTTTTACTCGGTTGCCAATAAAATGCGCGGGGCTAGGCCAGGGATTTCTTTTTGTTTTTCGATCTATTGTATTATTCACCGTTTTATTGGATTTGATTTGATTATCTCACAGGTTAGCTTTGAGATAAATTCCTTTTTGTAAAGATACAGTATCTGTTCGTCTACACCGGAAAATCAAACGAAAGAAACAAAATGCAATGACCAGCTTTCCATAACAAAACTGATTTATAAAAATAGGTGTTACACCGATAAAGCCAGTATTGCGCATCAACTTAATTCACATTTTATTAATATTGGTTGTGAACTTGCTGACAAACTACCGCCGAATAAAGATGATAATAGCCCTATCCAATATATCAAACGTTCTTTTATAGATAGTTTTGCATTCCGCAGTATCCTTGTCCACGAAGTTTACGATTTATTAATGGGAACAAACCTCAACAAATCAACTATCGGAGTACCTCGAAAGTTTATTAAACTAGCTTCAAGCTATATTAGTGAATGTCTGACCTACATTTTTAACCAATCCTTACAACAGGGTGTCGTACCGGATATTCTGAAAATTTCTAAGGTTACACCAATTGACAAAGGAGGAGAGGTTACAGATCCCACCAATTTTCGCCATATCTCAACGTTATCAACGTTTTCACAAATATTTGAAAAACTTATACACAAGCAACTTAACAACTATTTTGAGAAGCAGAAAATCCTCTTTCAATTTCAATTTGGCTTTAGAAAAGGACATTCAACCGCCGAAGCTATAACTGAAATCACAAATACACTAAGAAAAGCCATTGATAATAATTTATACACTTGTGGTATTTTCTTAGACTTTTCAAAAGCCTTTGATACTGTAAACCATACGATCTTGCTGAGAAAACTGGAAGCCTATGGAATAAGGGGGACTCCTTTAAACTGGTTTCAAAGCTATCTTACAAATAGGAAACAGTATGTTGAGTTGGATGGGGTTAAGTCTCCCAAGCAGACAATGTTATGTGGAATTCCACAAGGAAGCACACTAGGACCTCTCCTATTTTTGATCTACATTAATGATTTGCCAAATAGCTCGCAAAAATTAAGCTTCAAAATCTTTGTGGATGATACAAATGTATTTGCATCCGCAAGGGACCCTAAAACACTCGAACACTTAATGAACTCTGAACGAGCCAAAGTGAAAAGATGGTGCGATATTAACAAACTGTCTATCAATAGGGATAAAACAAACTTCATGATAATCAAATCGACAAAAAAAAAAGATATCCCAATAAATCTTAACATAATAAATACCGACGGCTCCTCTTATTCGTTAGAACGAAAGCAATGTATAAAATACCTAGGTGTTATGATTGACGAGTCTTTAAGCTGGAAACACCACATTTCTTTTGTCTGTTCTCGTATATCTCGAAACACTGGAATAATATCGAAATTAAGGTATTACCTCTCAATTAAACAACTAAGACAAATATACTATAATCTAATCTATCCTTATATTTCTTATGGCATATTAGCTTGGGGAAGTGTATACAAAACACATATAAGAAAAATTCAAGTGAAACAAAATCATATTGTAAGATTAATATTTTTTTTTGCCAAATCATTTGGCAGCGAAACAGAGAAAGCCAAACCTTTGCTAAATCTACTAGGCCTTCTGACAGTTAATAATATTTATCGCCTACAAGTGTTGAAATTCTTACATTCATGGCATAAAGGCCTCCTGCCTGAAGTGTTCGACAACATGTTTCAATATGCTAGTAATATACATGGCTACAACACAAGATATGCAGCTAAGCATAATCTTTATAAGCCGAACGTAAGAACTAATGTAGGTAAACAATTAATCTCCTTCATGGCAACCGATATTTGGAAAGACCTTCCAACTCCTTTAAAAAAAACTCATACAAAGTGTGTCTGCTTTTCCGAAACAAATTATACGTTATTTACTGTCAGAACAACACATGAACTAATTTTCTTTTATGCTGACCTCGTAACATACGTTAACGTTTTACAATTAATAAGTTCTTCCTTCCTTTTGCTTTTTCATTTTTTTTTTCTTTTTTTGCCTGCTATCTAGAACCTAAATTAGCCAGGGAGCTAACAAGATAACCAAATGGTTTATTTAGCTTCCTTGCTTTGCATATTATTCTAACTAATAATTAATTTAATTTATATAACACCACTAAAAGATTGTAAGAATCAACATGTAAATTGAAAAAAAGCACAAATAAAGATTATTATTATGTTGACTCGAGAGTTTTTAGTTGATTAGTCCCGATTGGTCAAGGCCCTTGACTAATCGGGACATGATCACGAATATTCGTAAACTATTTTTGACATCGTTTCTTTTTTGTGTATCGCGTAAGTTTGCTGGCTTGCATTTGTAGCGGGTACAGTGTGGTTTATAGGATTTTATTATAACTAAGACGTGAATTTACTGCAGCGGTTCTAACCGTCGCAAACGACAGATCATATGCACGTTAAGTGGACTGAAGGATGAAGAAAATGCTGCCGTTCGAGACGCGTATGAAGCTGTACCAGTCGTTCATTGTACCGCACTTCAATTACTGCGCAGAAACATGGAACTTCTGCAGCAAGAGCGCAACCACTAAGTTAGAAAAACTCAATGAAAGAGCACTGAGATTTCTTTATAGAGATTATAGCTCGTCGTATGAAATGCTACTTAAACAATCTGGCTACCAAACGTTGTTAAATCAAAGATTGGCAAAGATAGTGACTACTGTATACAAAGTAGTTAATAGGCAGGGCGTGTCAGAATCACTGTGCGATCTAGTGGAACTAAGGGAAAGTAATTATAATCTTCGAGGAGACAAAATCTTGACATTACCAAAAGTAAATACGACTAAGTACGGACTTAAATCACTCAGATACGAAGGAGCCAACCTGTGGAATAAACTACCGAATGAATACCGAAAAGCGGACTCTTACAAACTGTTCAAGAAACAGATATTAGATACGGATTTGGCCGGCCGCTACATGTTGTAATCAAATGCTGATATATTTTAAAACATTTTATACAATTTTATACTATATATTCAATAATCTTAGAAACATTGTAAATAGTATCTTTCTCATCTTTTTCAGTATTTTCATTTATCATTTTCATTACTTTTTCCTTTTATTATTATTATTACTATTTTATTTTGTGACTATTCCTGTAAAGTAGCTGGTTAGCTAAGTGTTTAGTCACGTTAATAAACTTACTTACTCACTTACTTACTTATACGCGAAATATCTGTTCATACCATCGATTGAGGCGTCTCAAATTAACAAAGCCCACAAGAAAATGTACAAGATGAAATAAGAAAGTAATAGGTACGGCGGAACTCGGTTTTTACGGAAACTTTTGTATGTCCCTTGGCGTCCGTATTAACCGGTTTCTCATAATAAACGTCACGGACACATGTTTCATTGATGCATACACTGTACGAATGAAACTTGTTGGTAGCTTGTGCAGAGAGAAGGTGGTGTCGGGGCTGCGCATTAAGCGAGTGATCGTAAAGCGGGGTTTCACTGCAATGTGACAAGAAATGTTTATCTTGTAAAACAGTGTTCAAATGTCTACCGGTCTTAAAACGCGACGTTGCCAAAATTATCAAGGAGAAAATTGTTTCCAATTCCGCATTGAGGCATGCCATTCCGTTCTGAAACTGAATTAGTTGGGAATCATTTCGGCTCCGGCCAGCGTGAAAAAATTGATGATCATTTCAGCTCCGAGGGCTATACAGATAATTAGCATGTGCTTTACAATTGAGGATTGTGTGGTTATTTGTTCTGCAATGCGCTGGCAAAAGTGCTGCTTTGTCAGCTTTGTGTAACCAACATTTTATTGCAAAATAAAAAGAATATATAAAACAACAAGACTGTACGTGACTGCGGTAAACCTTACCTCACAGATTGAGCGAGCAATGCTTTACATGTATGTACACAGAGACGAGCCCGAACAATAATCTCTAAGAATGTACAGAAATTCTTTTCCATTGACTTTCTCTCTTTCATCACGTTTTATCTTCCACCTTTTACTATCCACAATCGAGTCTCTATTTTGACTTCCCAAGAGCGAACGCACCCCAAGAACATTTCATTTCGAAAACGGCTGAGAAAATGATTAACACTTCAAAGCGATGTTTCTTAATTGAAATAGAGATAAAACATTTAATGGCGTCCTTCTCCGTTCACATCAGTGCTATATCAGTTTTAGGGAGCAAGAGCGCTTTACTGTTGTATGCTGAAGGGCAAAAATGTTTCCATTCAGGTAATTCACAATGGATCGGTCATCAATATCTTCGCAGCTCTGTTGGTTTTGTATCCTATTTCTAATCCAAAATAGGAAAGAGTAAACAACATTGTAACCTATTGCGTAGCAGAAATCGAAAGTCGCATACTCGGCTTTTTGCAGCGTTGTTTACATTATGAGCGAAACTGGAAACCAGTAAAATGCACAAGTTACACAGTGGTTTCCATCATCAAGTCGATCTTAATCGGTTCCTTCGTGATTATAGATTAAAATATTTCAATCATTTACTATTAATTCTGTCCGTCAGAAATTATGCTGACACAGCAGAGACTGACTGCCTAAATACTCAATCTTTGTTTAAAATAACGACAATTTGAATAATAAATATTTCAGCACACATAAAGGTCACTGTACATTTTGGTGGTTTTCTTAGTTTTAAATGTTTTCCCAGTTTTATTGAGTAAATTCAAAAACAAAACACAATAAAAGGGCAAAATTGTTCACAATACCCCACACAAAACTTAACCAAAACAATCACAGCGAAAGAAATCCAAATTTCATAAAGAGGTTAAGATATTTCGCGCTGATACGTCACTATTTTTAAATAGTGACGTATCAGCACATTAAAATGTGCCAAAAAGAGGCCTATTAGCTGCTGAAACAAGGGGTTCTTTCATTTTGATGGTCGACTTGTTTCAATAACAAGGAGAACGTTTGTAGACGGCAAACATCGCTATAAGATGCACTGGTGATTCTAATCTTCCAATGGACAACTCAGTGAACTGAGGTACAACTATAGCCAATTTTACGTCGTGATTGGCACGATACCTAAAAAAAGGCGAAAATAAACTTCACAAAATATACTTCCATGGAATTTTGCGAAATTAAGCACAGAGGAAACTTGCTAAAACGACCACAGATAGCCGGTAAACGTTTGGGAGTGCAATGAGACCTGCCTTAAACGGACACTAGCGAGGGTTCTGAGGGTGTCAGCTTAATGCAGGTTTTTACTGCGTTACAAATACACTGAAAGGACTAAGCACTTTTAAAAGATACGTAATAAAAGTTATTATGTGACCGTCGCATGAAAATTAGTTTGAGTAACGGTATCGGCGCCATTCCCGGTAGAAATTTTGACAAAACAATAACATGAATGATTTAAACGAATAAAGAAAAGGAACCATAAACAACATTTCCGTCTTACACGATTTAGCACGAATGAGACTCAATCCTACGTAGTAATATTTCAAGTATGAGAGAATAATTGAACTTTTCTTTGCATATGTAGTGTATCACGTACCACAGATGCAAGGCTCAAATAGTTCACTTTACCTCGTTAGATTAAAGTTACACGGCTTTCTTAAACGAAAATAATTGAGAGAAAATTCCGTTTAGTGTATCCTTCCCTCGGAATTTCCAGAGACAGTTTTCAAAACATTTTGTAAAGTAATATATAGGTTAAAATCTTCCTAAAAATTCAACTAAAGTTTCTCCAGTGCGGTATTAATTTCTTGAAACAAGCTAACGGGGAGTTTGTCAAGTATTAAAAGGTAAAATATACAAAGAGTAAATACAAAATACAATGAAAGTAAAAAACGTACATGGTAATCTGTCCACAAGATGATCCCCTTTCCCTGCACTGCAGCACACAGCTCACTGGTTTCTTTCTTTGTCATCTTAACACGCCACAACTCCAGCCACCCCAGCTGAGGAACACTACTGAGATGCTGGGTCAGTTCACTTACTCCTCGGCCCAGTGGATTGTAGGGTAGGTAAAGCCGCTCCAGCTCCGGCAGATCCTTTAGTGCACGGGCAACAGCTGTGACTTCCTTTTCACCCATCTGTGTATTCTTCAGGTTCAGCTCAGTCAGATAAGGCACACTGGGCAGGTGTTTGGAAAGCTCAATGATCCCCTGACCCAGCGGGTTGGATGATAAATAAAGATTCTTCAACTTTGAAATACTTTGTAAACTACGGGCAACAGCTGTGACTTCCTTTTCACCCATCTGTGTATCCCTCAGTTCCAGCTCAGTCAGATGAGGCACGTTGAACAGGTGTTTGGCAAGCTCACAGATCCCCTGACTCAGCGGGTTGTATGATAAATTCAGCACTTGTAACTTCCGGACAAATTTAAGAGAGTCGGCAAGTAGTCGACACTCTTTATCTCCCATATCAACATTTGACAAGTTGAGTTTGGTAAGTTGTGGTAAATGGTGAAGGTTCTTAGCCAAATCACTGAGAGTGCCGTGCAAATTATTCCATGACAAGTCGAGTTCATGAATATTACAGGCCTGGTGAAGCTGCTTGAAAATGTCAATCGCGGACTTGGCTGTTAAATTAAGATAGCTAAGTTTTAATTGATAAAGACTGTTAGTGAAGGGAATGCATGAGAAACAACTTTCTTTCAGCTGATCCTCGCAGGATTCCAGATTAGCAGAAATGTCTATGACTCGAGGTCCATTTACAAAAGGAAATGCGCTAGTTACAACCATAAGCTCCTGACTTGTTGGACTGTTTAGGTTTATCTCTCTGACAAATAACAGAGAATGGTTCTGTGTCCGGCCAGACGTGCTCTCAGTCTCATTGCTATTCATCCGATTCTGCATGTGATCAACAGGCTTCTGAGGAGGAAACTCTGGTGCTGATGTGAGTGCACGGAGTAGTTCAATACACCGCAGATGGTCATGACTAAAATCTGTCGTAATGCGAATTAAGTAGAGGATCATTTGCCCGCCTTCTTTTTTCAGAAAAAAATCCTTTAAATTCAGACCATTGTACTTTTCTACTTCAGCCGTGGTATCACCATAACAGGTCACAAGGACAGTTTCCAAATCGCGCAGTAAGGACAACACATTGTGATCTACCTCTTGCCCCCCGTAGCCTGTGTTGAAAAATAAATAACTTAGTCCAGGTAAATCGGAAAATTTCAATGCGTGTTCTCTGGCAACAAAGGGCAGCTGGTATGAATCTAACACTAAAACACTGTTCACACACCGAAGAAATCGTGGAAAGATATCCTGTCTGTCTGAGGCCCGACAACACAGTAGACAATGTAAACTGATCGTACGAAACTTTGTTTGATCTTTAGACAGGTCTTCAACAGACGGTGTTTCAGTGAAACTGCACTCTATCAGACCTTCCTTCTCTCCTATTATCCGGAGATGACTTAAGACAGCACTGGTAGCTTCTGATGACAACTCACACACAAATTTTAGAACTTCAACAATCTTCCGGACTTTTTCAAAGGAACCAACTTGCGACAAACAGGTGAGTTCTCCTTCTTTCGCACTCGCCAGTTCCTGAACGATGAACCAGGCAGAGAGAAATTCCTGTATAGTCTTATGCAGGAAGAAAACGCCTTGTTCAGGACGACGTGAGCTTGAAAGGTTGGAAATTTGAAAGAAACCGGCACCAATAAATTTCTCAACGAGAGCGCGAATGTCCTCAGGTAGTTTGCTGAGCTTGAAGTAAAGGCAGTCCTCCATAAGAGCATCAAATGCTAGCTCTCCTAACTTTGAGAGATCTTCTTTGTATTCATCTACACTTGCAAACGTCTGCTCAGGATTTTTGGCTGCCACGTGATCAAACAGGGTGTCAAAAAAACTTTTGTACAGGTCCGCCCGAGAGGTTAAGAGTTCTGGATTTTCTTTGTCCTTCCAAGCTAGACACAGCATCAACAGGAGAAGTGGTATTTTCGCCATATCCCACAGGTCGCGTTCAGTCAAGAATTCAGTAAACTTCCCTACATCATCTTGGTGATGCAGGAACTTGAGTGCAAATTTTTCAATTTGCTCTTTACTCTCAAACCCATTGATCTCGAACTGAGCATGGCTTGGTGCTCTTAGCTCTTCCTCTTTTGACGGGCGGGTTGTCACCAGAACAGTACAATCTGGCAGTCGAACTCCCTTCCAAATCTCATAAACAGGTGATGATTTTTCACTGCTGTACTCATCAAAGCCATCCAAAACAAGCAGGACTTTCTGTTGGCTGTGAAGAATGTATTCATACAATTTATTAAATACCGTCGGGTCGTCAGCAGACAACAGTTCAGCTTCTTGTAACATGGAGGTGATGTCTTGAGCATTGCAGATGTCTCGCAGCTTAATTAAAAGGGAAACATCGAATTTCTTTAGGATTTTTTTCTCGCCCCTTGACCAGTCTACAGCAAGTTTCTTTGCAAAGGTGGACTTTCCTATGCCAGGCCTTCCGTACACAAGAATTCGTTTAGGGATGAGATGATGTCCGCGCCCCTCAAATATCTCAGTGTAATCTTCGAGCTTCTCCTTTTCTGTTCCAGCAAGTTTTCTGTCATCTCTCAGAAATGATAACTCCACATACACCTCGTCAATGTCTACGGTGTCGTCTGGGTTCCAAGGAGTAATCATCACCTGACTCATGGTACTGTTGTATAATGAGCACAGTTGATTTTGACTCCACTCCAAAAATGCATTTGTAGAATCTGTTGGCGAAAAGAAGTACATCTCTATTTTAACTTTTATTCCTCTATTTTTGTTTTTGGCGATGGGGGGTGGGGGGGGGGGGGGGGGGAGATTTCACATAGGCCTTCCCAGATGATACGCCATGTAGCACTG
The DNA here is from genome assembly GCF_977016875.1 of Pavona decussata. Classification (NCBI taxonomy): domain Eukaryota; kingdom Metazoa; phylum Cnidaria; class Anthozoa; order Scleractinia; family Agariciidae; genus Pavona; species Pavona decussata. Next base: position 5,780,424 of record NW_028145657.1, on the reverse strand, counting down.
CTCCTTTTTTTTTTTCAAATTATGCCACAAATTATACGCCCAGCATCCAAAATTGTGCACGGCGATTTTGCTACATTTTGGTCATAGCGGCTCAAATATTTGACACATAACTTGTTTTGTGACATGAAATTCCTCTTACAACCCCGGGAAGAAAATATTAAGCTTTTTCTCCTTGGAAGAACAAAACAAAATCAATTGTTAGCGATATCTCTAAAATAAAACAAAAGAACTTGAAAAGTTGAAATCCACTTCCATCTTAGCCACCCGCAGCCAAACGTTATTAACAGTAGTTTCTGTGCACTCGTACGGTTACTATTCTCACTGCATAATCAATTAGCTCATCGCAGAAATTTTGCATAATTAGTTCGCATTCTCTCGGGATGGCGCATGCTTGTTGTGGCTATAATGCTTTAAGCCCCTAGACTACAAATTTGGCCGCTCTGCTGTAAACGGTACCAGAGTCGATTTTCGCGACCCGCCCCACCTCCCCTGGTGGCGGTTGACAACTTCAGCATTTATCCTCGTTGCATGCCTATTGCCTCTGCAGTCGCGGACTTTTCCCATAACTTATTATTATGCGGTGAGGTAATGAGTCTGCAGTGAGGATATGTTACTGTTAAAACTAAACCACTATTTTAACCACTCCATTGAAAATAAGACGTTTTTCAGCTACTCGCAGAGGCCTTAAAAATCGGTGACACTCCCCCTTTAAGAAATGAGCATTTCTGTTTATTTATCAGCATCGCTCTTTGAATATATTTTTCTTTTAATAGATTCATAGACGGTTCTCTGTAAATTAAAGCCCTCTGTGCTCCTGGCCCTTAAAAAGCTCCTTTTTCTTCTTCTTCTCCTTCGGAATTTGCTAACTGACGCCATGTTGGTTTAGCAGTTGTTAGGCAGAATTGTTTACAGTGTCAAGAAAGGCCACTGAAAAGACTCGCAAATCACACAACAAGGCGTACAAAAAAAGAAAAGAGGGCGAAAAAAATTAAAACAAAAAAACGCCTGTCTATGTCTTTGATAAAAGTAAGTTGTATACCGTATTTTCTCGATTAAACGCTGGACCCCGATTAAACGCCGGCTTCGTATAAACGCCGGGTCAAAACTGCCGATTTTTAAATAAACGCCGGGTGCGTTTAATCGGGGTCCCGGCGTATTTTAAAGGGTCAAGGTCACAAGGACCGGTTACAAGTAAATAGTAACCTCTTGAATGGCACTGCTACGACATACCAAGTACGGTATGCTGTTTTGGAATTTTAATAAAGTAACGTTCGAAGGAAAAATACCGGCGTAACATAACTGGGATAGTTGCTGCACAGCGAAATAAAATATAGCAATGTATCCGTGTTCGTGTTGTATTATTGACGCACTTTCTTTCTTGTGTTGTAGTGCTCACTGTCGTTTGAATCACGAGGATCTCTCCAAACTGCCCCTAGGTTTCCGAGGATCGGTAGTAATAAATCAACCTGGAATAATGGCTCAAAATCACATTTCATTAATAAACGCCAGACCCCGATTAAACGCCGGCCTCGAAAAAACGCCGGGTCAAAACTGCCGAATTTTAAATAAACGGCGGGGGCGTTTAATCGAGAAAATACGGTACATGCACTTTAGAAATGTCACTTCCCATGTAGAAAACGATGTTTTTTTATGCTTAGGCAGTAATTTGTCAAGATAGCGACCAGAAGAAAGTATCCGTGGCTGGGTCATTCTAAAGAATTTCGTTTGTTGCGGAATCTACATTCAAAGCCTTTTGGTATGACATATCTTGAAATCTACACAACAGAGCAAAATCATACCACTTCTGCATGGTAGATGACAATTCGATCTATGCACAACAGTAGTTTGCTTCGTGCTGATCTAGATGATTAGGAGGCCGTCCTGAGGCCCGAAAATTCTCTATTTTCATTATACCATACGAAAGTTAGAAGTCGTCTGAATCTGGCATAAATTTAAAATGTGTGTCTGCTTTATAGTAAAGGGCTTTTTATCTTTCTTATATAAATGCCAAAACATTTAAATTTTATTACTCACATCCCCATCATAATTAGTTTTTTTTCAAGTGATGGTGGTGTTGCAGAATCTTCATTGGGTACTTTTATTAAATATGCAACAACAAGAACAACTACAACAATTTTTCTTCTTGTAGCTTTTGTGTCTTTAGCTCATATTAGTGTTCCTTTATTGGTTTTGATTACTTTTTGCTTTATTTCGGCGCTTTCCTGAAGTTTTGGGGAAATCCAAGATGCCACCATTTGGCAATCATGGCTTAATTACGACCTTATATTATGTCATCAATTTGCTTTGCGGACCTTAATGGACACATCTTTGGACACACTATGTATTCCCCAAGCCTCATTATCATAGCTTCTATGGTTGCAAAGTTTTGGAGGGGGAGGGTTAGATTCCCCCCTCCCCCCGGTCCAAAATGGAAAAAGAAAAAAAGGTCCAGATAGGATTGAAGAGGTTATAAATTAAGCCACAAAACAACAGTGCATCCTGCTGAAGATAAAATTATGCATTTTGGGCATACAAAAAGCCTTATGTCAAAACAGTTGTAGTTTCTTCAACACAATTATTGTAGACTCCGTAACAGAATTGTAGATTCCGCGACATTTAAACACTCATTTTTTTTTTTTTTTTGCCTTCAGAAGAAAAAAATCAGGTTGTTTTGGTGTAGTACAACTTACCTCTAGGTGTGAATAAGAACTTACCAAATTTGGTTGAACTTTTTTCAATTTGTTCATTTATAAAGAAAACTTTACGATGTCAAAATGTTGCGGAATCTACATTTTGCTGGTGGAAGGCAAATACTGCTTAGCTGTAGCAACAAAATTGACATTGACTACTTGTCTTAGAAAAAGGACGAGTATTAGAAGCTATCTAGAGGTCTTGCTAAAAGTTCTAGCTTTTAATTGTTTCTTAACCAAACAAGATATTTGTAGATTATGCAACGACTATTTCATGATTTTTGAAAATTAGTTATATATTAATTTATGCAACCGTGCCGACTTGTCCATGTAAAGCAACCTTCGTAACACAAAGTTAAGATACTGTACTACAATTTAAAGCACGTCTGGGGCTAGTTTGAAGACATTTTAAAAACTGATGTCCAGGTACAAAAAACTATGGAATGACCCGGCTCTAAATGGCGGGGTTTTATCGAAAAAAAAAAATGGTTAAGAGAGTAACGATTTTCATATTAAAAAAAGGACTAACGCGAAAAATTAAAAAAACTCAGTTAAATAAACTGCAACACACCAATCGACATGTATATTCGTTATGACACCTAAACTACAACTTAGTTTGCAGTTCTTTGTGCACAGATTACTGTAGACATGCCACAAACAGATATGTTCATAAAACAAAGTGCAAGAGCAAAAACAAAGTTGTTCTTATTCGAAAAAGTTACACGGTCGATCACGATTTCGATCAGAAAATCTGTTAAGACAATTTTTGAAGTGGAATATACGAAATACAAAATATTTGAACTGCAGACGAAAGATACAATAACTGAATGACCATCGCAGATATGCGAAAAGAACGCCTGAAAAAAGTCGGGCTTGAACGGGATTCGAACCCATGACCTCTGCGATGCCGGTGCAGTGCTCTACCAACTGAGCTATCAAGCCAACTGAGAGCTGGCCAGAGGTCATGGGTTCGAATCCCGTTCAAGCCTGGATATTTTTTCAGGCTTCCCTTTTGCAACTGCTTAAGTTTCGTCATAACTGCTAGTCTCCCTCACAGCCGGTTTTTGGGATGTCACGCAACGCTAGGGGAGCGCATCCCAAACACGGCTGCGAGGGAGACTGCGTAACTGCTGGTCATTTAAGTATTAAAAAACAACCAACAATTTTGCTGGCAAAAAATTGATGAAAATCTACTGAATATTAAGCAAGTTACGGCATAATTAAATGTGCCAATAGCCACCCTTGGAGATCAATATTAACTCCTGAAGATGAAACAGTCACTAATAATTCGGAAAATTTCACGGTTTTTGCTAACAGCTTTAAAGAATTGGATAACTTTGAACAAAGTTTACTTTCGATAAATATTGAAATTGTTAAATTCCCTAAATTAATCTGTAAATGAAACTGATAATCTTAAGGTAATAAGATTGGTACCTCCACGTTTGACGCCCTTGACATCCTGGTTACCAGATTTCTCGGTTGAACTTCTTTCTGATGAAACTGATAAAAAAGAAATCTATTAACATCAAAGTAGTCTGAGAGATTATCATAGTAACAACATTAAATTAATCTGTAAATGAAACTGATAATCTTAAGGTAAGATTGGTACCTCCACTTTTGAAGCCCTTGACGCCCTGGTTAGTAGATTTCCTGCTTGAACTACTTTCTGATGAAACTGATAAGAAGAAATCTATTAAAATCAAAGCAGTCTAAGAGATTATCATGCATAGTAACAACATTAAATTAATCTGTAAATGAAACTGATAATCTTAAGGTAAGATTGGTACCTCCACGTTTGACGCCCTTGACACCCTGGTTACCAGATTTCTTGGTTGAGCTACTTTTTGAAAAATCTGATAAAAAAGAAATCTATTAACATCAAAGCAGTCTAAGAGATTATCATAGTAACCACATTAAATTATTCTGTGAATGATCAACTGATAACCTTAAGGTAAGATTGGTACCTCCACGTTTGAAGCCCTTGACACCCTGGTTGGCAGATTTCTTGGTTGAAGTACTTTCTGATGAAACTGATAAAAAAGAAGTGTATTAATATCAAAGCAGGTCTGAGAGATTATCATAGTAACCACATTAAATTATTCTGTGAATGATCAACTGATAACCTTAAGGTAAGATTGGTACCTCCACGTTTGAAGCCCTTGACACCCTGGTTGGCAGATTTCTTGGTTGAAGTACTTTCTGATGAAACTGATAAAAAAGAAGTGTATTAATATCAAAGCAGGTCTGAGAGATTATCATAGTAACCACATTAAATTATTCTGTAAATAAGCTGAAACTGATAATCTTAAGGTAAGATTGGTACCTCCACATTTGATGCCCTTTCCATACATGTAGCAACCATATGACATGAATTTTTCGTAATTTCTACACATTTGCTTGACATTAAAACTCTACAATACCAATTTTGTGACACTGGTGATTATAAATTAATAATAGTTATGCCACATCCTCGCCACAGCCTCCTCTGGCAAGGTTACAATAAAGGTACATAACTGTGACTGGGTGGGTAGAGGTGCTGATATCTAATCCTCTCTGCTGACCACTTTGGTTCAGTAGTCCTGAATTCGACTTTTTGGCCCGAGGACTAATCATCTGATCAGCCTCCAAACAATTGGCAAGGTTTTATGTTAAACCGACAATGCTTCTTTTAGTGGTCAACAGCGTCTCCAATTAGAAATGCAGTGCTAAATACGGGACTTAGCAGGTAAATTAAGTGATTAATTAAAATGTATTCAATGTGGCCAGAGACCTCAGCTGACATTGCAGGCTGCATGTGTGCTTTTGAACTCAGATGAAATCACTTAATTTAAGGTCAGCAAACACAAGGGGACAAAGTTCCAGTTCCTGACACAAACTTCTTATAGTGTTGTTTAATTACCACTTTAAAAGGGCATGGAAATTAAAGTGAATTTTTCAGTACTGGGCAAGTTTGTCCCAAGGTTGCCATTCAACTGCATAAAAAAATTGCCAACTTTACAGTGTCCACCCAAGATAAAATTAATACTTTGCCAACTAACTATCCAAATAAAAAATTCCCTGATTTTTCAGTGACATTGCAGAAAAATAATTTAGACTCTACACTGAATTGACACAAACTTCCCTGTCTTTTCTCTGAGTGAAAATTAGCCTGTTACAACAAGCAAGTTAGTGTTCTATGCTACATCCGCTCCATGCCAAACATTCTTCTGAATCATTACCTGAAGTCAATTTTGCTTAGCTCCTGCAGGTGACACGGACATTTACACTAAAGCTAAGGCATCATGGGAAGGCTAAAATTCTTTATATCTCTGTAATTGATGAACTGAACATGAATATCACCTAGCTCCTATGAACCACTGAAGAGCGCATAACCTACTCTAATGTAACTTGTAGGAATTAATTATAACCTGCATGTTCTGAAGCTGTAGAAAAACTTTGCTGAGAGGCCTGGGCACTAGAACAGGATGACACTGGTGCTTCTTTACTTGATGCCAAAAGAACATCTAAACAAACAAAATAAAACAGCTTTGTTATGATGTGGATTAAAAAGTGTTCACACTACTACATGTAGGTTTGACTGAGGTCTACATGCTTGTGAGAAATGTATATCTACTTCATAGATTAGAATACGATTTGCCCCCACAACTGCTATGGGTTGAAATCAAAGATCCATTGTTGTCTACCAGTTTTGAACATTAACCTCCAAGTTTATTTCAGTACTCAAGAATTTTGTGTCAACAATTTTTGAGTCACAAGCTGAAAGGTTACAATTTCCTTCTACAATTTCAGTTTTGGCTTGCTTAGGTGACTTTCTTGCACCAATTCTGTAAACAACCCCAAGTTCATCCATCTGTTTGCTGGAAACACAGTCCATGACCATATAAAAAATTATAGAATACATATGCCAAAATAAAGTTTTCATTACCAGTCCCTTTACATTTTGGTCACTCACATTTTCAACATGGTAAAAATTGCACTTTCTTTTGATTAGCACTTGTGTTTACTTGGTATTGTCTACCGGACGATCAATCTCCAGATTTTTTACCTCAGTCTCCAGATTTTCAGTGTTTTGAGGTATTGAGAGGTCTGCTACTTTTGAACTAACAATAAAATATCATAAGCTACGACATCCTATATATAAATTATGTATCGTGTCTCTTGGATTATCTAACAATAAAAAATTGTAAGCTAAGACATCCTATATGTATCATGTGTCTCTTGAATATTATTATCTTCTGTTTTCAAATCTTGGTCAGTACTTTTGTAATCCTTTAAGCTCTAAGAGTGATCAGCATCACATTTCTCCTTGTAATATCAATATTTATCAGAATCAGAGTGGTCAAGAGAATTAAGGACACGATCACACAAGCAGGGCTCAATGTTAGTGATATTTTGCGCCTGAAAAATCATATGTGATCGCACTCACGCGCCTAAAAACGCCCAAGTTCAGTGCGCCTGAATCGGGGCTACTTTGATTCCTCACCTGACAATTATTGTGTATTCTGCCTGATTAAACACGAAACAGAAGCTTGAAATAATAAATTCAAATGTGGATGTAACACAATTAGGTTCCACATAATAAAGTTACACCGTTTTTCTTGCATCAGTGTGTGTTTTACTTGTTGTTTTCCCAAGTCCATTTCTTGTCCGTATTTCAACCCACCCCAGACTCTTCTCGGTTTTGTGGCCGCACCGCTGACACGTACAAGTGAAGGCAACCTTCTGAAACACGTGCTTCTCGCGCAATTTAGTTCGCATAGCCAATATCAAAGAGTCAAGAATGTGTAAAAAATCTGGGTTAAGAGACTTTTTTTCTTCAAGACATGGACAAGTGTTATGTATTTCCTGTGAAACAATGAATTTTATTTCAATTAAGTCAATGCGCAGTCAACAATGTAATTTAGTCTCTTTTTCGAAACGCTCATTTATACAAAAAGACAAACAGCCGGCTGCTGCCTTCCAACACATTTGACCCAACTACAGCAGTTGTGAAGTGGTTAAACAGTGGGCAGAGATCAAGACGACCTAACCTTTCCTACAGAAAGTGGCCAGATAAATTAATTTCAGTTGGTGATCTGTGGGACTTGAAGCATTTCGTCTGATCGAAAGGATTCAATGACGTTATTCCTTACCTTCGTTTTGTCTTATTATCTTGTTGAACGTACCATAACATGTAATATTCAAAAAAATGTAACAGTATTATTGCTATCGCAAACGTACAGTGAGAGACTGAAAGAAACAAACACACGATTGAAATAAAACTAACCGTGCAGGTAAACGATCGGCAAGCGAAAATAAGAAAAAGAAATTAACAACGTTTGGGTGTTGTCATGACACCATTATCAATGATCACTGATAAAAATTAATGTCTGAAGCTTCTGATTTTTCTTTTTGGTGCTACCAGTATTTTAAGTTGTGCTCCTAAAATTTTTAGCTGCGCACCTAAAATTTCGGCAGTGCGCCTAGAAATTTTCACCTAGTAGCACAGGTGCTCCCAAAGTCAAAAATAAACTTTGAGCCCTGACAAGAGGAAATTGCTTGATATTTTAAAACAACCTCTCTCCACTTCTTCTATGGGAATGTATAGGTGCAACGAAGGAGCAAAACAGGATAGCAAAAATGAACAGCCAAAAAACACAGCGAAAAGGACAGTACAAATGCAGCTAAGCAATAGCAAAAAAACCAAACGACTTTTGGACGAGCAGTGCCACAAAAACAACTGCATGAGAGCATCACAGAGTGCCCCTACTAGAACTCCCGGGCTGCCACTGTGTCCATCGCAACCCAGGACTGCTGACCTGCATTGTCATGCTCAAGATTAAAGACTGTGCCTCCAGTAATACAGAAGTATTTTTGCACAGTTTATGACTATGTGGGAAAAGCATACTACTGGAATCTAGAAAGAAAATTTGGGATATCGGGGCATTTTCTTTTAGAGAAAATTAAGCAAAAATTATTCAATATAGCAGTAAAATACAAAGCAATGTATGGCATTTTTTTTTTTTTCAAATTAAACCTCTCTCTTATCTCAGAAAATGCATAGTTATACCCCAATTTTTGTTTTTGGATACAAAGAGCACTCACTAAGTTCTGCTTTTATAGCATAGTTTTAAACCGCACAAAAATATCCCTGTATTTATAGGCACCACCCATGGGAAACTCAAGTATCTCGAGATGCGCAGAGCGCATGTGCAGTAACAAAAGTAGGCACCGTTCACAACCTTGCCTAAATTTCATTTAGCTACATTTAAATGTTGATATTAGGTGTTAAAGGGTTAGTCAGTATAAACAGTACCTTGATAGTGGGGCCACTGCTTGAAAACATTATGATCACTTAAAATGTTGGTGACAACAGAAGCAGCCATAGCACTGGCAAAAGAACTCCACTTCTCTGTCATAGACTCATTGTCATCTGCATAATTTGATATCCCTTTCACCACAAGCCATTCAATCTGAACATCAAATGCTGCTGTGAAAAGACCTGCAAATGAAAAAAAAAAATGATTCACTTTGAAAATGCCAAGAAGCGCTTGTAAGTGAATGAGAAGTCGCAGGCATACGCTGCAATGTCTGACATTTTGTCTAAGATTATTCAAATTCAAATGTATTCCTATTTTAATTAAGACAGATTGGAATGATAATACAAAACCTAGACCATTAAGAGAATAAGAATCACACTCATATCTTTTTGCATACCAGTCAAATGCTCTACATCTGAGCTACTGAGAGATTGACTCATGGCAGCATGGGCCATTTACCAAGTTCACATGCGACACATGCAGAGCTGTAGACATACTCTTGTGATGAGTGATGTTGAAAGCACCTTACATGATGATAAATACAGAAAGAGAGTGAATATTGAGCTAGGCCATCAAAAGACCAAGAAATGTGTAATGTTCAACATGACACAAACATGACACACAAAAAAATCCAATCCATTTAACGGAATGTAATGTATGAAGCTAGCAGTAGCCTAACTTGTTGGGATACAAAAAATTAAACAACCTAGCTCACCACAAGTATCAGAAACTCAGTACATGGTTAGAGCATTAGACTGGCAAATGAAAGTTAAGGTCATGGGTTTGATTCCTGTTGGCCTGTCTCAAGATTTTCTCTTTTTCCCATCCATGCTCATGATGACTTCATGAACCTTAACATCTTTATCAATTCTTAAAACATGTTCTCACCTTCACCTTCCATCTCTATGGCAGTTGCATCAGGGTGGGAATCTGCCAGTTGTTTGCGCCGCCATTCAGAACAGACTTGCTCTGGGCCACTGAAAAACTCCCCATCACAATGCACTCTGACTTCTCCAGCTTGTGGGTCCTTCAGAGGTGGTACCCAACCATCAGCTGCATGCTTGATGACATCAAGAAAGCGTCTGCTCACATAGCTTCTCATGCCAGTTGATTGTTCTCTTAGCTTAGCAGAAACAACAACATCTCCCAAGTTTGTTCTCTCAGGATTCAGACCACTGCATATTCCAACTGAAATGACAGCTTTCGGTCGTAACACTGTGGTGGCGTTCTTTACAGTAATCAAAGAACTGCCAGGTCCACTGGATCCTTCAGAGCATCGTATCAATGCTATGGTCACTTTCTCCTTTTTTCTCTCATCCACATCCTCAAAGAAAACATACCCAAGGCCATCAAAATACCATTTGAAAGGATTGTGCAACTGCTTATAACAAGCTAGGAACTCACAATCCTTCACAGTCAGTAAAAGTACGTCAACAGGTAAATGTGTATCATTTGGGTATTTTGTTGTTGCTTGAACATCTTTCATTGAGGGTAAATCAGCAATCAGCTGAGGTGGGGAGCCATTTTGATCTTTTGAACCGGTATCAGGGCTGTTGCTGGCTTCTGACATGTCTGTAAACTGAGGTAATAAAGAGAACACAAACCAATTATAACATAATTACAACTGCAGAAGGCTATATCTTTAACAAACTTACATGTAAGTATGGATTAAGTGAAAGTATTGAGTGTATGACTTAATGTTGGCAAATTAGACGCTTTCCTGTGATAAAAGTTAATTAATGTAGAGCGAGAAATGGAGATAAAAAACCAGGAAGAGAAGACAAAGCATAACTTGATGGCAAAATTAAGAACAATAATACAAACATTATTATTATATGCATGGCAATGTTGTAATTTCCTCACAGGCTGATGAGGGGAGAACCACAACAATGGTGATAATAATGATGACGATGATGATGATGATGATGATGATGATGATGATGATGATGATGATGATGATGATAGCTACATGTAGCTGCATAACAGTGACTTGGGATAAAACAGTACATGCATGGCAGATAAAATTATTTTAAAAATTAATAATTGATTATACACCTGGCCTGGTGGCACTGTCAATATCGATCCTTGACTTAAGCGATTGCTTTTACTATTAAATATATTTTGAAACTCTTTTTTAGTATTTTTAAAAACAACAGTTTGGGGACCCCAGCAGTACTAGTGTGGCATCATCCTACTTAAAAAATAACTCTTGTGTTACTCCAAGTAATACACAGGCATTGTGTGACGATTACTATCACGTGACAGCTTGAACTACCTGACGTGTCTAGATCGGTCTGCTATATACTCTTAAGGTGATTCCCACACAATAAAAGTTGTTGCGCAAATTTTCTCAAACTTTCTATGTCTGTTCACTACTATGTCCTATTCCGAGAAATAAAATAAAAAAATATAGGTCACCGTGTCTGCAAAGGAGCTACGATCCACTCAATTTACCCCACAATCGCTTGCAATATATTTGCTTCCAAAAACGAGTTTATTTGATCAGTTATTGCCATGTCTGGTGGTAACAGAAGTTACATAGATGACAGGCACAGATCCAGGATTTTGAAATTGGGGGGTGAATTTTTGTAATAATGTAATAGAACCAAAGCCAGGTTGAGGTGTTTGAGGTCTGTGCAGTGAAGAGCTCTCAAGGAGCTTATTAATGTTAACAACAAAGAAATTATTCTCAAAAAGGCAGATCAAGGCACAACAACCATCGTTATGAACAGAGAAAACAAAATCAATGAGGGACAGAAACAATTGGATTATAGAAATAACTATCAGCCACTAGACGAACCAATGGTTACAGACACATCCCAGAGAGTTAAACACCTCATTATTTAAATGCCCTTCACCAAGCAGGGTGCATAGACAAAATGACGGTTAAATGGTTTAACCTAACACCAAATCCGCCTCGAATCCCAGTGTTTTAAACCCTCACAAAAATTCACAAACCGACATTAGTCGGAAGACCTATCATATCTGGGTGTGATGGCCCAACAGAATGCCTATCATCATTCGTAGACAAACTTTTTCAGCCAATAGCACAAATACAGGACTCGTATCTTAAAGATACGACACATTTCATAAGGTTTATTGAAAGCACTAAGGGTGCCTAGAAACGCTTTTCTAGTCTCAATGGATGTCACTAGCCTTTGCACGAATATCCCACAGGAGGAAGGAATCACTATAGTATGCAACGCATACGAGAACTTTCATGCCAATAACCCTCCTATAGCTACAAATTTCCTCAGAGAAGTGCTCAGCCTTATACTGAAGGAGAACTCCTTCCAATTAAATGGGAAAGACCATCTCCAAACACACGGAACTGTCATGGGCACTAAAATGGCAGTACATGTAGCTTTTGCCAACATCTTTATGGCATCTATAGAAAAGGAGATCTTAAGGCAGAGCGTTAACAAACCACTAACGTGGAAAAAATTCATTGACGATTTATTTTGCTTGTGGGATACAAACAAAGAAGAAATAGAAAATTCATTGAGCAAGCAAATTCGTACCACCCTACCATAAAGTTTACCGCTGAAGTCTCACAATTAGAAACAATATTCTTGGATATGTTACAGGTCAAATTTATTTTCAGGTTAAATGTATTTCAACCTAGGTCATTTTTTTAACCTAGGTTAATATTACGGATTAGGCCTAAGCAATGGTTTAAGGGTTAGGGTTTGGTTGGGGTTTTGGTAACCTACCATGATGACAATAATTGAACAAAGGGCATGCTTAAAGGGTCACCAGGGTTACTGATTAGGGTTTTGTTCAACTACGCATGTGCAAAGTTTTGCATAACTTAAGTTTTGACCGAGGAGGCCTGGGTGCCACATGAGTAAGAAAACAAAGAAATATAGGGAAATCTGCAACGATTCCACGATGGCCTAGTGGTATAGGTGATGGAATACAAACCCAAAGGTCGAGAGTTCAAACCCTGAGTAAGTACAGATTAAAATCTTTCTTTCGTTGTTACTTGCTAAACATTAAATTGGGGTATGGGGTGGGCATGGTAAGTAGTGGGGGAGGTAAAATAGAACATTACAGGGGGGTGAATACGAGAATAAGGGAGGAGAGGTTGGTGGGAAAAAGGAGGGGAGGTTGGTGGGAAAAAGGGAGGAGGAGTTTTTTATTACCTAGGTTAAAAAAAATAACCTAGTTTGATTTAAAATTTACCTAGGTTGAAAAAAATGACCTAAAGTTAACTTTGACCTTGAACATATGCATGTATTTAATTATCCACCTTTTTACAAAAGAGTGTCGAGCTGCTAGTACAAAGGAAACGTTTTATGTCGATGGCATTTTTGAAATATAGTGAGAACTTCAGGAGCCTGTGAACGATTTCCCATAATTTGGTAATCACAATAGCCGGATGAAGATAACAAATTTTTTTAATATCCTCTAATTCCAGATACCTTGGAAGCCATACATCTATTGATTTTGATGTAATATATCAAACACGAGAAGGTGTGTTTCATCAGATATCCAAACACTGAGAAGTAGGTTGAAAAAACGAGGCGCAGCCGAGTTTTTTTAAACGACTTCGAGGTGTTTGGATATCTCATGGAACACGCTTTCGAGTGTTTGATATGGCTTCTCAAATGATCACTAATTCTTGGAGAAATTCAAGGCTAAAGTTGGCAAAATTTTATGGTAATTAGGATCACATATCCAAACCACGGTCACGGTAGTGATTTTCTTTGTTTTCTCTTGATGAGTTTGAGAATTATGGGTAATAAGTCTAAATACTCTTATGACCAAAAAATTTGTTGAGCCTTAATATTTGTTAGTCACAATGTTATGACACATGTAAATATATTTAATTTCCATCATCACCATCGTGAACGCATTAATTTGCTTACTCTACCTGTCAAAATAACACCAATCGTACAAATCTCTCGCCCCTCACAAAGAACAAAATAATTATGCTTTGAGGGATGGATTACCCGGACAGATTGCGGTTCTCAAAGCAAACCCAAAAGGTCATGAGCTTAAATCATTAGAATCCCGGCTACCACAGGTATAAATTTCTTTTTCTATCGAATGCTACATGTAGGCAGCCCAAGTTCACTATGCGATAACATGAACATGAAATGGATATGAAGAATTCGTAAGTCTCTATCTTGGTGAGAAAAGAGCCGTGACATTGAAAGCCTCGAATAGAAATAGATTGTGGTTCAAGTTGGAAGAGATTTCAGGCAAAATGGAAGGAGGGTCAAGGAGAAAATTAACAAATATATAGAGAGACGTCTGAGGATGTTTTGAGCCCATTCACATTATTTTTGTTTTTGACTGGGCGAAGTCGTTTGGCTGTAGATATCATTGCGCCATGGACCCTGGATAGTTTGACGCTTCAGGCGTCTTGTTTACCTTACCCAGTGGAGTTCACATTTGTGTAGTCCCAAGGTAGTCTGCTTTCTTTTTCCTTGTCTTTCAGCAGAAATCCAACTTGCAGCTACACAAACTCTGTGAATTACAACAAAAGTTTCAAGAAAAGAAAAGAGACCTATTGGAACCTTTCCATCAATCCATAAACTGCAAAATGCATGCTCGCTGTGTTCAAAGAAAGAAGTAGGCAAGCATGGCCCAGCCAAATATGGTAAGTAACATGTTTTGCTGTCTCACTGTTTTTAACCGTCAGTCTGATTTGACAACTGCCTCATTGACCTTCAGGTCTGCCTCAAGCTAAAGGCTAGAAGTCTACAGCTCACACATCACACATGCCATGCAAAACCCAAATTAAGTGAAGTACAAGGAATAAGGCAAAGTTGATCAAAGTTGATAATAAACTTGTATTTGAATTTATTACATTTGACTAAAAACATTTGTCTGGCCATACTTCAGGTCTAAAATAATGTTAATAATCAACCTCACCAAAGATCAAAGCATTTCAAGCATGAAGCATGTTACAATACATACACGTAATATTGGAAGTCTGGTACGAAATCAAGTGGAAAGAAATTTAAGTATTAACTTCTCAACCTTCATCATGTTCCTTCTTTGCATGGTTAGAGAAGCAAATCCAGTCCAAGATGTTATATTGTTTTTATGCACATGAAAGGGATGACACAATGTTGGGTGGGGGGGGGGGGGAGGTCCACTTAAACCCCTCCCCTCTCCTGCCTCCTTCCAGCAGATCTGCCATGAGGTTGCTCAATTCAGTTGGTTTCTGATGATCTGTTTTTATGGACCATTTTGGTTTGAAACAAATAAGCACAGCCAGAAAATTGTCCGGTTTTTTGGTAACAATAGGTCACACATCACCTGATCTTGTTGGCCAAATCAGAGTTTTAATTTAAAAGATTTTCCATGTGCTTTTTGTATTTGGCCCGTGTACATATGGTTAGGCTTTGCATGAATAAAAACTTTTCAAAAGTCCGGTTTTTTACAAAAAAATGTTTCATGCAATGCCTACATGTATATGAAAAACCAGTTTCCTTAAAAATAATGAGTAAACAAATGAATAAAATATTAATAATACCAGTAAAAAATATAGCACAGTTTTTCAAAGAGTTGTATTAAAAATACTCAAAGTTGTCTTCTAAATCTATATTAGAGTTCCTTTGCCATAATTTATACTGCCTTCTTTATTTCTTCTGATAACTAAAGATTTAGAAAAACATTTCAGAATAAAAAGTAGCGATATTAAAAAATGACGTTTCGGCGACGACATGTCACCATTATCAAATGTAAATTATAATAAGATCGGTAACGTTATATAAAGAAAGGAAGGTGTGAAATTACATTAGAATAAAACAAGATGGAGTAAAACAAAAGAATGTGCAAAATTAAATGAACAGTTTTGCTGGTATGGAGTCTTTTTGAGTGTTAAGAGTCGGTCTCTTTTTCCTTATTAGAAGCATCTCGTAAATAAGGCACTCGAATTTCCCGTGGCATTTCTTTAGGCTGGCAAACTGCTCGTGAAGATTGTTTGGTCTTTGATCGTGTTGGTCCTTAAGATGTTTGCCGAAGACGGAATACTTACAAGTGCTCCTCAATGCGAAGGTGGAGGTGACAGCTTGTGTAGCCTATATAATTCGCATCACACGAATTGCATTTAAACTCATACACAACGCCTTGTTGATTTACCAATGAGGGCTTTGTTTCCGTGACTTTTCCGAGATTTTCCTACTTGTAAACTGCCACGGGAAATTCGAGTGCCTTATTTACGAGATGCTTCTAATAAGGAAAAAGAGACCAACTCTTAACACTCAAAAAGACTCCATACCACATTCTTTTGTTTTACTCCATCTCGTTTTATTACTCAGGCCGTAAGGCGGACCGAGTTAAGGTTTTGGTAGCATTATCAAATTTTTTTTTCTTTTTGGGGTCCCGATGGGCCGAGAGATAAGGCTTCGAGCCAAGAGTTATTGTTCTCGATCGCGTTCTTTGTTTTCGGGCCATGAGGAGTGTTTACAATATGCGAGCCAGACATGCGAGGCATAAACAAAACATGCGAGGCATGCGAGGCATGAACAACCCCAACATAAACTGCTAACCGTTAAGCTAACCGGGGAGCTATTTAAGCTAACCTACATGTAAGTGCTATTTAGGCTAACTGGAGTGCTCTTTAGGCTAACCAGGGTGTTTTTTAGGCTAACCTGAGTGCCTCAAGGTTAGTTTTGTTTAACCGAAAATTTGGCAACTAAATCAGTCTATGACCTCGCGGGCAAAGATAGATAAAGATGTCTCAAGTTTACTATAGAAAAATAATCAATTGTAGAAACGGTTTCTGTCTTCAAATGAATTGTGAATAACAAAATTAATGCTTTCCCCTGAATTTCATTTAAAGATATAAACAGCGAAACATTGAAAAACGTACAAGGATATAAACGTACGCGTGATGCGTAACGTTACTCTGGATCGGGGGGGGGGGGGGGGACTCAACAGATGCTTGGGTAGGGAGGTGCGGCCCGGGCGTTCAAACCCTGACCCTGTTTAAGACACAATTCTCCGATTTCCCTATCCCGTTTAAGACAGAATTCAAAATTTTCAGGCCCTTTCTAAGACATTTAAACCAAAATCACACCCTGTTTAAGACTAGAATGAAATAAGAATACACTAGTTTCTTACTGTATTTTAATGCATTGGCAATCACAATCTGTTTAAGCCATTAGGTCATGTAGGGATACCCTGATTAAGACAGAAAGTGATGAAATAGATACCCCATTCAAGACAAAACACCCTAAAAACCATCCCGTTAAGGTCACATAAGGGAGTACCCCCCCCCCCCCCCAAGTCTAAATCATACCGAAAATTACAATCCGTCATTGACCCGGCGTCACATGCATACTAGGACCGTACAAATGATTTCTGTCTCTAAACGAAAGGTGAAAACGTAAGGATTAAAGCCCGGGAGTTATAAAAAGCATTCGTATGACAAATGTCTTTTTCCCCTGTATTTCATTCTGACTGCAAGAAATGCAATTCTATCTGGTGGTTACTTATTGCCTCACTATATCTCTGTATCTAGATCTATTTGGTAGCCTGCGAGCAAGCTCTCTTGGGGGTGGGGGGCGGGAGGGGGAAAGAGGATCCACCCCCAAGAGAGCTTGCTCGCAGGCTATCTATTTGGGGGAATTGGCGATGCTGGAGGTTATCACTGTTAAAAGATTGTAGGCTTTACCCACCACACAGTCAAACATGGCCCGAGTATAAGCTGGAAACAGCTTCTTGTTCTAATGTAATTTCACACCTTCCTTTCTTTATATAACGTTACCGATCTTATTATAATTTACATTTGATAATGGTGACAAGTCGTCGCCGAAACGTCATGTTTTAATATCGCTACTTTTTATTCTGAAATCTTCTTTATTTCTCATTTTTTACACAGCATCCTCCATCCTGTTCTCCCAAATATTATTTCACACTACTCTTTCTACAGGGTTCCACTAAAATTTAACCACAAAACCACAGGATTAAACAAACTGTCAATTATCTTGCAGATAGCTGGGCCGTTCATTTGTGGCATGATTCAAAACAACCAAGCATGAGAAACCACATCATACACACAAACATTGTCGCCAATGCCTTAGAATTGATTATTACTCTGTTAGTATGTTTAGAAACTGTGAGCAAACAGCCTTTGGTACATGTATATTTTCAACTTGTCAAGAATACTTAAGCTGTTCTAATTTGGAGGCACCATAATTCTTAGCAAAACAAGATTAAGTGAAAATATTCAATTTGAATAACTTCACACACATTTCCTTTGATAACTGGTATAAAATAAGTTTTCATACAGAGTACTTAGAATTTGCTCACTCAAGAAAAATCTTAACCTTGAGAAGCTGCCTAATAGTACCTGTAACATGCATTAAAATGATGTATACAAAGTTACAATATAAATCTTTGATATTTATAAGCATGATTCATTTACCTTGCACAAAAGCTTTCAAATCTTATGTAGTCCAAAGGTCATCTTCTTACTTTATCCTTATCTATCTTTCAGCAGAGGTGCAACTTGCAGCTGAACAAACTCCGTAAATTATTGTAACAGAAGTTGCTCTTGAAGAAGAGATAAGAAGCCTATTAATAAAAACCTTTTGCATTTATTAACAGCAAAGAAGATGCACAAGACCTAAATACAAGAAATCGAAAATGTCTTGGATCTCTTTGTTCAAAGAGAGAAGTTAAGGCATGACTCCAGCCAAATATGGTAACAAACGCATTTCACTGTTTTGTCAGTCTGTTTTGACAACTGCTTTGTTGACCTTCAGGTCTACATGGAGGCTTGAAGTCTGTATTTCACATAGCACACATACCATGGTAATAACAGTGTGATGTCCAAGGACTATGGCAAAGTTGATACAACATTATAAAGAACAAACAAGTTTGTAAATAAAAATTTTTGGATGACCAGACCAATGTCAGTCCTCAAGGGTAAAATAATGTCAAACACATGTCTCTCGGCAAAGACCATGAAAGCATTTTAAGCATAAGGAATAACAGGAAATGACGTGAAAAATACAATGGGATCTAATTTAAGCATATCAAAATAAAAGAGTATATGAACTAATCAAATTCCATCACGTTTCTTGGGTTGAAGGGGGGGGGGGAAGGAGGGGAGAAATTTCAACTGAGGTAGGTGTACCACACTGGATAATTTGAAAAGTCAAATTGTGAATTAAGACATGTATTTAGTTTTCAATGTCTCAAGGTGGGGGCTGCAATCACTTAACCCCCCCCCCCCCCTCTAGCCCTTCCATGGGTCACCAAGTAAAGCCAATATCCAATGTAAAGACAATGCATTGGTGTTCAACATGTTTAGACTTTGGCTCTGATAAATTGCTTGGTGTTTTCTCTTGGAGTGAATACATTGGAAGTTATTGATTTTATCCTTTTTAACAACATGCAACATGTTGACCGGCCTCAATATCACAATTGAAGGGTTGGATGCATAACTGTCTTATTTCGAATGTTAGGCAATTTTTTTCCCCGGACTTGTCTGATTTTTGTACGTGGGCTTTGTTTTAGTCAACAGACATTCTCCTGTATTTTTTTCCACTGGTTTGCTCTTCGTTTGCCAAAAATAAGGTATGCAAAAATCTCAGTTTTCCTAGTGGCATCTTTTGGAGATCTTTTGTTGAACAAGAAACAAAAGAAACCTTTTGTTTTGCTGAACAATGAAGTCAGCGAATTTGAACTGTGTTCATCACTGGCTTAATTAAATATTACTCAATTCGGTTGGATTCTGATGAGGGAACGTCATGGGATTAATGGACCATTCTGGTCTTGAAAACGGGTAAAAACGCTCATAAATCGGTTGGTTTAAAATTCAAAAGGGTATGCTGTTCCACATAGGTTGAACTAAAGAGCTTACATAAAAAAAACTTGTCTCCTCAAAAACAAATTTTTGAGTTAACGAAAAAAAATTATTTCATTTTAAAAATATCGGGATTTCTATATGTGGTATATGAGGGCAACAAAGGTATTGACGATGGAAGCAGGGATAAAAACTCAGCGTGTGACAAATGCAGACCTAGATAGACCTGCGGACTTGCAGACTTGCGGGCTTGCAGACGTGCAGACTTGGAGGTTTGAAGGCTAATGCCGACCTGCACACTTCTGGATTTTCGCAAGTTTGGAATTTAAAGAGAATTATGTGCAAGTGTTGTTGATTCCAATGGAGCCGGTTGCTGATTCACTGGCTCGTGGCTTTACGAGGTGATATAATCCTCTGTGGAGGCATGTGTTGTTTGAGAAGTTTTACAACTACTTAAGCAACACGGATCAACAAAATTTTTTGCTATTCTAACTTTGAACTTGGATATCTCGATAACCAATCAAAATATCGAAAACGCCTGATTAATGTACATGTCTTGTGAATAACGCTGTGTCACTATTTCGTTCTTGCCAGGTGTTGATACCCGATAAATTCAATCCAACTGAGGTCTCGGTCGTTGGCGAGTTTACCCGATCCTGATATTTTAGAATACAAAAAAATCGCTAAAATTGTATCTTTGTCAGAAACTACCCCTTACTTTGGTGTCCATTGCTCTACAGTTTGAAAACGTTTTCTCAAAACTGGCGCACGAACGAGTTTTGTTCCTGAAGGACAACCGTGAAAGGAGGAAGACTACCTAGGGAGTATATTTAAAGCGTACGAAGAGGACATGTCGTAGAATGGCGGAGGTTGCAAGCACGATATTATTAAATAATATCGTGCTTGCAACCTCCGACATGTCATTCCATGTCATTTTAAAAAAATTTTTAAATGAGTTGGGAAAGGCCAGTATGTTGAGTCCAGATGCAAGTCTGCAAGTCTGCATGTCTGCAGTTTGCATTTGTCGCACACCGAGAAAAACTTCCCTGCTTACGATCAAACGACGGTTTGCAATGTAAGCGTATAACATGCTTACTCAACCACTGTTGTTAGTCATAAGCTTACATGTAGTTAGTTAGGGGAAAATGTGACAAAATTAGCTTCCATCACGTACCTCGCCGTCGCAGTCGCGTTCTGTGCGGTCCAAGATTACCCGTATTTCTCTGCTCTTCAGAAGTCAGACACTTCTGTAGCCCAAACAAGGAGCACAAATCAACATTCAACATACAACGGAATTTGGCCATGCCAAGGAATGCACGCTGACTAAAAACCAAATATGGTTGCTCGCCTCGCTCTTGATAGCTCTTTGATCTTGCGGTTAATCGATTGCAACTGATTGGTCGAGAGATGCACTCAAATGCAACCTAGCGGATCGCGAGGCGAAAAGGCCCTGAGGCGAAAGGGAAAGGGAAAATATTTTCTCGTACCCCCCCCCCCCCCCTCTCACCCCTCTCATGCTTATAATTAACTGACTCTAAAGCGTAGGAATGGTGGAACGGCGGAACGGCGGAAAATCATAAAAGACAGAACAGCTGAAAATCACCCCCAAATTCTGAAAGACGGAATATATAATACAAACAACAGTGAACTGTTGTTGTTGTTGCAAGAAGAGATTGCTGTCTTCTAAATCCCAACTGTTCGGCACTGATTCTCTTGGAATTGAACCTCCAAACGCTTTAGCCCAATGTGGAGCCGTACCCACCCCTACTAGTAGAAGAAAAACGTTTTTCTTCGGGGGGTGGGTACGGCTACACATAAGCTAAGGTCGCTCACAAGCATCCCCTCACAGCGTGGCATGGCACTTATTTATTTATTTATTTAATTTTTTTGTTTCAGGCGAGCGGAGGCAGGTCACGCGCGACGGGAGGGGAGGGGAGGGAGGGGGTGCCAGAGCAATCAACCACCCGAGAGCAAAATGAAATTGTAATAGATTGGCACCTACCACTGGGCACCTACTAAGGTTTTTGCATCTGAATCTTTTTCACCTGTATTTTGACTGTATGTTCTTCAAAAAAAATGCGGTTGTTATTTCAACAAAAAAAATATCAATTCCCAACACGAAAAACCTGTCTTGTCTAATCGTGGGGAGGGGGGGGGGGGTGGGGAGGATTTGTAGTCCTAGCCGTAAATTCTGTCGCATGGTTGACAATGTTTGATCACGTGTTCATTTAAGTTTACGCATAGTGGCTCTGAAGCCTGACAAGTTTCTTTGTTATATGTTTTTGTTAACATTTTTGGCCTTGATAGTGCACAGTCGACAACAGATTTTGAAAATGTGTTGGAGCCGAACTGACCAGTAGAAACGTTCCTGTTTAAGACATTCAGCTGTAGCGTGAACATTCAAACAAAGGATTGTTCACTGTCATGGCCCTTCCAACATAAATTGCAGCACCATTGTTTTCATGGCAAAGTTTCATAACCAGTCTCTCAGTTAACTCTGGTTTACTGTATCATTTTATTCTCCGTTGAAATATACAAAAGGAATGCATATTTCTACACGAGTAAGGTAAAGAACATATATTGGACTTAATATTTGGCTGTCGTTAACGTTTGTCGGGATACCATTCGTGACGTGTATACATATAGGATTTAGAGTGATTTTCCGCCGTTCCATCTTTTAGGATTTGTGGTGATTTTCCACCGTTCCATCTTTTAGGATTTGTGGTGAATTTCCGTCAGTCCATCTTTTAGGATTTGTGCTTTTTTTCCGCCATCCCTCCATTCCATGTTTTAGGGTCCTCCTTCTATGATTAATTTGCCGGCATCGGGGAGGAGAACCATTGGCCGCCCTTATCTGCGACACAAGGATGTGTGTAAGAGAGAAATCCCGGGGGGGGGGGGGCACTTGACCCATGTTTGGGTGTAGGGGTGCCGCTGGGGGTTTGAAACCCTGACCCTGTTTAGGACGAAAATAACCTTAAATACCTACCCTGTGTAGGACAATGTCCTCAATTTTAAGACCCTATTTAGGACAGAGGACAACATCTAGCTCTTGTGTTACACAAGTGTATATTGGCAATAGTAATAACATTTAAAGGCCCACTGTTACTTACCGGACGTGATGTTCCACGCATTGAAACGCGAGTACCAATTACAACAGATAAAATAATACACTTCCCAGAAGTGATGGCGAAAAATCCCAAAATTTCGCATTAACAGCGGTGAACCTTAAGTGGAAACTCAATTGACGTAAAGCATTGTTCACTAAAATAAAAGCAGACTAACGTCTCTGATTCATGATTTCGGATTGCCAAATACTCGACGACAGTCTCGCAACCATACCCTGTCTAGGACGGGTCCGGGACAGACTCGCTTGAAATTATATACCCTGTTCAGGACAGAGGGGCCAAAAACCATACCCTATCCAGCGGCACGTCCCCGTATAGCCCATATAGGGGAGTACCCCCCCCCCCCCCGGGAGAGAAATGAAGGTTCTCGACATTGACGCCGAGTCTAGGGAGGGCCGCTGCACCCTGCAGCGCGAACACTTAGAGACAGAGAAGGAGAAACTGATGAACGTAGCAGAGGACAAGGATGTCCACAGGAGGACAAGGATGTCCACACGAAATAGCGCTGCAATTACAACGGTTCAGAGCTCGAGACTCTCTACAGTTGCAACCTTTATAAACAGAGCAAATATTTTATTAATTTGTACATGGCCTTTATATTTTGCATCAGTTTGTTACAGGTTAACTGTACAAATGTTTTTTACTCCTTTTTTGAAAACACTTTTAGAAAACGTAACCTTCCTTTCGTAGAAGGCGGTATACGAGTTTTCGGTTGATTCACGTTTATTTTATCACAGCTCCAAACAAACTACAAAAAAACAAGATGCCTGCTACACTGGCATTACGCGTGATGCTGGGGCTGATTCATTTATTCCAACTGTATGCTTCGCTGATTGATTAAACTATCCTTGCTGATGGAATAGTTTGAGTCACGACGATCGCGTTACGTTGTTTCCCTTTGTTACGCTACTCCGGGTTTCAAGGGAAATTGCGGGAATTCCATTGCGATAACGTAAGCCTCTCAATGACCTCTTTTCAGTCTCGCGTCGTGGTCTAAGACTGTCAAACAAAGCACGATTCCTTCGCCAGGAATTTACCAATTTCCACCGTTTTAAATGTCGAATGATTCTTAGAAGTTATTCTTTCGATTTGCGCTTCAAAATGGTAAAATTTCCGTTTGAAAACGGCACACTTGAGTCCAGAACATGTTAACAATATGGGGCCAAATTTAATCTGTTTTTTATAAATAGATCAAATGATGCATTGACGTCACACAGGTAGGGGTGAGTGGGTCCCCTCCCTCGCGATGTAAGCGACAAGAATGGATTTTGATTGGGCTGCTTCTGTTGAAGACAATCAGAACAATACACCCCGAGTAGGAGAGGAGTGAGTTTAATGAATAAATTAATGTACCGATTTGTAGCTACGAGGAAGAAAAAAAAAACAAGATGCCTATACTGGCATTTACGCGTGATGCTGTTCCTGATTTATTTCCATTGTACGCTTCACAGCTATCCTGAGATTATAACGGCAATTGCTTTCGGCAAACGTCATGACCCGGGGCAGATTACACTATCTGACTCAGGAGACAGAAGATAATATTATTGTTGAAGACAAAAAGTTTACTTAATGAAGACGTAAACTTTAAGTAGAAATTGACAATCAGACTTTGAATGTTTTTTATGAAGTGGATTTCCAATAACGTTTAGGCATCAGTTCGACAAAGTCTGCAGCGCAGGTTTCCTGGCTCTTTGCACTGCGAAGCACAATCTGGTCCGCAGTCAATACCGCGAGCTGTCCCTTTTCTATCTTTTAAACTGTCGAGTAGTTCTTGGAACTTATCCTTTCGATTTACCCCTTCTAAAAGGTTAATTTTCTTTCTGTAAACAGCACATTTGAATCTAAAACATTAAAACGATATGGTCGCTTGCTCCTTGTCAGTTCCAGGTACGTGACGATGTACTACATAGTTTAATTTCCGCTTCACGCCGTAGTTATCAAGAAGATAGCACAACTCACTGTATTGGAGCTGCAAGTTACTCTACAAAGCAAGCAAAAAAAAAAAAAAAAACAGACTGAACAAATGCTTTATCCATGTGCACATACTTTTGAATACAGTAATAGTTTTTTTCTTTATCTACAGTTTTCTAAGATTTCTTGCACTTGTAAGTACTGCCGGGAGCTACAGCATTGTGCAGCAATAGTCTTGATTCCTGTAGCTGTCATATATTCACATCTTCGTATAATGAGTTTCTTCAACGGAGGCCAATGAATGCTGATAATATGCATACCATCACTATCGTAATCCATGATGTTACACTTCCCCATATCAAGAAATATCAGTTTAAAGCAGTTTTGAACGATGTGAGTTATGCCGACATCTCGTAGAGCTTTGTATCCTTTGATATTCAAGTAGTTTAACTTAACACAGTGCTTCCCAATGTATTTTATTCCATTGTCTGTCACTGGACACTTTGCTTCACTGAGATACTTCAGGTTTGCAGAATTCTTTCCAAACTTGAAACTGTCGCCTGTGCCTTTTTCAATAGGCGACAGCGCGAAGGAGTTCTTGCGCCAAACCGAACATTGGTACTTGAAGCACCCCCTCGAGAAGGGCTAGCTTGAACTGTCCTCAATTTAATTGTTTAAAAATTCCCTTTCTGAAGCAGTTCTTGTGGTCTTCCAAAATTCTTGAAGCCTCGTTTGTTGTTGTTGGGTAAATTGATCCATGAGTTATGTTTGTCGTCTAAGTACCGGATCTTTATATTACATTTCTTCAGGAAGTTTAGACTTGTGCATCTACCCATTATATCTTGCGCTAGTGACTGAAAAGAATAATGGCTGGAATCACTAATGCTACTGGAATCATAAAGCCGATCCATTTCTTTCATTTACAAATTAATTTATTAGAAAATCTATTTGTATTCTGCATACTTGATAATACAATCCATCGATGCATTAATCAAATCAATCAAGTTCTACAGCTCAACAAAACATCACAGTAAGGAATCGAACGTTGATATAGAAAAAGTAAAAAGCCTTTTTATATCCTACTTACTTGATAACAGAATCCATGAATGCATTGATGACAATACATCCACTCGGCTAGGAAGGATGGACGGGCTCCTTTCTGTGTCTCATCAGATCAAATCATATCAAAGTATTTAACATTCTTTTTTGATTTAACGAATTATTTTTTGTATTGGAGACACGAAGTCTATTATTTATCAAATACGAAACGGTAAACGCGAAGTTTAAATTCGTATTGTTATTTTTATTGCATCATGATCAGAGTAGTACACATTGATTACTGAACTATCAATATTAAGTTTATTTGCTTGTCTGATGTAAACATGGTCTAGTAAACTACCTGAAATAAATGTAGGTATCTCTACAATCTGTAAATAATCTAAAGACTGCATTAATGATGAGAGCGGTTCCATGTCTTTGCTGCTAAAATACTTAATATTGAAATCTCCCAGGATTATATCGATAGGATTACTTCTAACTAAATAGTCAATACCATTAATAAGGTCAAGTATGTTTGAGTTATTTTTACGATAAATTAAAAGGAGAGAAATATTTACGTCGTATGATCTATGGTTGTTAAATGTGAACATAAACCTAACAGCATTTAAAGTTGGGTAGTATTCTTGATTTGTTACATGAAATTTTTTTTTGATGCATATGGCCAAACTTGAATATTTATCTGAATTATGATCATACCTATATAAGGAAAAAGGAGATAAATTATCTATAATATCTGAATCGTTATCATTAGGTAAAAGTTGAGTCTCAGTGAATGCTATAAGATCATTTTTCAAAAGATTTACATCACATTTAACATCAGAGCTATGTTTTCTTAGGGAGCGTATATTTAAAAGACATAATGTTACAACTAAATTGTTATCTTCTATTTTTTCGTTTATTCTCAGTTGAATGTGTAATATCTTTTAAATCTACTAACTTGAAACTTCTTAATCTATCATATTCATTATGTACTCTAGGATCTGCTTTTATGTGTTTAGTATTGATTTCTCCTAAAATATGAAGTCCTTGAAGTGAAGTTGACCTGCTTAACGCAACATATACTTGTCCATAGTTAAAAGATCTTTGTTTGTTCAAATGGAAACTTATAACAACATTTCGCAGTGTTAAACCCTGGACTTTATGAATTGTACATGCCCAAGCTAGACTTATTGGAAATTGAATTCTCTGTACTTCTGGAGAAGATGGTTTACCTGGTCGAACTTTTATTTTTGATAATACTTGTTCAATAGGAACAACAGCATTTTCTCTAGCAAATATACTACTACTGTTTTGTATTAAAGTTCTTCCTGCTTCATTATCATCAAACTTTATATAAACCACAGTTGGTTTTTGTGTTTTTTTATTGACATGAATCTTAACAACAGTTCCCACTTGCCCATTTATAAGTCTATCTGCAATATTAATATTTGTAGTAAGCATTACTCTAGCACCTTCTTTAATCTTCACTTCAAATTCAAGCCCTCCTGTTTCAGATCTCCCTCTCGATAATACTTTGTCAATATCTTGTTTTGTAACATTTGATGGATACTGGTCTGTAGCTCTAAGTACAAACAAAGGTGTAAATAATTGTAAAAGTTGTTTGTTGTTATGTTCATTAACAGGATCATTTTCTGCCCAGATGTGAAGTGCATTCAAGGGGTAATTGTTTGTTGATGGGACTAATACTCGAGAATTAATACAATTAAGATCCTCTTCAGTTTGTGAAGCTGTTCTAAATCTGTTTAAAATTTCGGCGAACTGCCGATCATTTTTCTGCCTCATAATGTCAGTCAATTCTATCATCGTGAAGACATGCCATGGATGACATAAATTGAAACACTCATTGTTGAATTTTTCAAAAATAGGTTTCCTCCGTATAGGTGGTAGTTGATACAAATCTCCTACAGCTATAATGCTTATACCAGCAAATAGTTTAGAGCTGGATGATCCAAAAATGTCCCTTAGCCTTTGATGTATATGAAGAAGAGTAATGTTAGAAACCATAGAAATTTCATCTATTATAATAAGCTTTAATTCCGACAGTGTAAGTCTCATTTGTGTTTTCTTTTGGTCAGACATTGCTGGAAGATTGTCACCGGTTTCTTTAGGGATAGCCAACGCTGAATGTATAGTTGTTCCGCCTATGTGTATCGCAGAAACACCAGTGGGCGCCATTAACAGTACTGTTGGCAGATCAGGATTATTTGTTGTCTGTCTAAATGTTTTAATTGCTGTCTGATATATTGTATTTATTACATGACTTTTCCCTGAGCCAGCACCTCCAGTCATAAAAAGATATATTGGGTTAATGTCGTAAGGTTTTAGAGAACGAAGATTTTTAACTTTGTTTCTACACCAGCGTAGCACACTATCATACGCAATACGCTGTTTCTTGTTTAACGACCTTATATGTTCACGTAATAGATCATCAGAAATTTCCCTTGGTTGAACATAACTTGTAATTGTTGCATTTGTAGACACTTTATCACTACTAGAATTGGAAGAAAGATGTGAAATAATTTGTTCATTAAATGATTCTTCATCACTTTCAACATTACTTTGCATATCTAATTGCAAGTCTTCATTTTCTTGATCATTTAAAGAATCAAAGGAATGGCTAAAATTAATAACTTTACTATTTCTTAGGGCTTCTAATGCTTCTGTTATAGCATCTGCTTCAGGTTCAAATATTGTTCTTTTTTGTTCAACAATAGCTTGCACTTTAGGCTCATAAAATCTTGATGCGTATGTTTGTCCATTGCCAATAAGACTATCTTCATTACGCCATGGATAGTACAGCATAAGTAAGTGGTGAAAGTACTTTTCGGGCTCTTTTACTTTGTTAGGTCTATGATACCGTAATACAGCCTTAGTTTTTCTACATTTCATAACTTCATTTGTGTTTATTAATCTTATTTTGGATGGTAAATAGTTAATGACATCTGCATTTGTAGTAAATTGAACATGTGATTCTATAACATCATCTGTAAGAATTTCAGGTTGTGCATCGCTTGTCTCACAATCATTTTTGTATTCTTTGTAATAATATGTAGCAAATTCAGCTAGACATAAGTTATCAATAATTGGGATTTTGTTAGGTCTGATGCTATAGCGTTCGATTATATTGGATTTGTAAATATCTGTACTATCTTCATCTAACTCATCAAGTTCTATTTTGCTCTTTGTAACTCGAATTCTATTGTCAGGTAAATCTGTGCTCACAAAAACTGTTTTAGGGAAAACTTTTCTCAACCAAAGTTCAGGCATACATCTATATACACATTCTTGTGAACTCACTTCTCTAGTAGAAAGAAAAGCCGCTCCTATTTTTCTCAAACTGTCTTTAATGGCCAAATTTGAAGTCTTTGCTTCTTTTGCTGCATTGGCAATAGCCTGTGAACATTCTGTTTCATCCTTTGTGAAGTATGAGCAAACATAAGTTATACATTTGTAATGGTTAAAAACAGGTTGTAAGTCAACATTAGCCCTAAAACCTTTTATTCCAGCAACAAAATAATTATTGATAAAACAGCTATCAAGCGGTCTTTTAAGATGCAGATCAAAATCAGAATCACCAGATATAGACAAGGCCCAGTAATATTGTTCTTCTTTAACACCTAATGAACTCAAAAGTTTTTCTTCCGTTGTCTTAGGATTATACTGTGGTTTATTTGGGTTCAAGATTTTATTTATTTCCTCTTTTACTAAGCAAAGAATTTCATTTCTTCTTGTTAAAATGTCTCTTTTCAACTCTTCATCTAACTTTTCAGAAAGTGGTTCTGCTACTACTGTTCTCTTTGTGAAAAATTGTCCAAAATTAAATCTGCATGGAACATTAGTATATTTTCTACAACTCTTTGAGTGATTGTGCTTCTGATAAGTTTGAACTAAGGTAAATAATTGAGAATCTTTTTGTTTATCTGGCAAATATGCTTGAACATGATTGTCTATATATTTTATGTAATCTTCTTTTGTTTCATTTGTTAACTTTGGGCAATCACTTGTCCATATTAGTGCATGTAAATGAGGTGATCCTCTCATTTGAAATTCAATACGTAAAGCATAATAAACTATTTTACCAATAGGATTTCCTTTGCTGAATAACACTTCAGTGAAAAATGTCTCTACTCTGTACTGAAAATGCTTAGCAACAACAACAGGATTAGAATTAAGCATAGAGCACCTCTCATTGTAAGACAATCCTTCAATTTCTTCATCAGTTAAATTAAGTCCTTGTATCTTCCCAATAATTTGAAACAGCTCAGGCCATCGAAGGTCAGCACAAGACAATGTCATGAACCATGTTGGAATTCCAAGTTGTTTTACCATCGCTATAACTTCATACATAAATTTTTGCCAGTATGGCGGTGTACCTGGAATTTGTCTTAAAAACAAGTAAGCCTGGTCTTGAAAAATAAGATTTTGAAAATTTCGCACATTAGATCTTAAATGAGATGCAGTCAGAGACTGTCCATGAACTTTTGTCAGAGCAATAGCAATACTATCTGAAACTTTTTTTTGTTCTATGATGAACTGCGCAAAAAACAAATATTCAGGATTCATTGCAAACTTACCACTATAATGTAAGAGACGGGCATTGAAGTATTTTGTAGGTGACAGATTAACCGCTCTCTCTACAGTATAGCCAAATCTGCCCTTTGGGAATAATACTGGAAATGCTAATTCTTGGGTTTCGACAAAACGCTGACCCCCGGGTCAGCTGACCCCCTACTGACCCCCAACTGACCCCCTAACTGACCCCCTCAAAAAATCACAGGGAAAAACAAAAAATGTTAAATTAAAGTTATAAACCAACCTGAAATTTCCAAGATGACGGAATGCAACGCAAATCATGAGGAACGGATACACCTGTTTCTCACCATAAACCAAGGTTCCGATGCACCCAGTTCTCATTGTGACCAAAATAGTTTGAAAGAGCTTTATCATCATGAAGTTGACAACCATTCAAGTTGCCAAAATCGCCGCTAGACAGATTTTTAAATTTATCAAACAAAGAATCCAACGTCTGTTTGAAAAAAAAATCCCAGTTCCACTAGTAAGCTTCAAAAGCCGATGATCGAAACATGTTCGAAAGTCAGTTCTCTGACAGGAGCGACTATTGTTTTCGTTTCTTAATTGCATTACAAGGAACTGTGGCAGTCGGACAAAAGTACAACAAGGTCAAACAATCCGTCGTTTTTGTTATAAGCTATTTCTAATACTTTTAGTTTATGCGTCATTTGACCACAAATGTGATTAAAATAAACTCGCGATTGCAAAAAACGTTGACACCTAAAAAGCATAAACCGTGAACGATGAGACCCAAATTGGCTTTATGCATGTGTATAAGTGTACTAAATTTATTTAATATTCTATTCTGAATGATGGAAACTGTCCAAGTTTTCCTTACACTGTAAAGAGTCAAATTTGCCAATAAGGGCCAATTTTTTAACAGTATACCCACAAATCCGTTGGGTCTCATCGTTCTTGGTTTATGCTTTTTAGGTGTCAACGTTTGTGCAATCGAGTGTATGTAAACGCTATTACAGTCAATCCAGGTCACGCGTGAACAGTATTTCCAAGAATGAAATGAACATTCGAATTTCTCTTTGTAATGTCCGACGTGTGAATGGAATGTTGGACATTTCTCTGGAAATCGTTCCGAAAAAGACGCATTAACTGAAAAAAAAAAGATTAAAAATACTTGGGAAACAACTATTATTCTTGAAATATTCAATTTTGCCATGTAAAGAAAAATTCATAGCTTTATACCGTCCATTAGCTAAGGAAATTTATACGGGAACTCTGAAATCTCGTTGGCGGTTTTCAAAACTGACATGTAAATTTCAAATCACGCGTGACCTGGGCTGACTGTAAAGTAACAGGAAAATGCAAAATAAGAAACGGTTAACAGCAGCCTTGCATGCTCACAGATTTCCATTCGCAGCAGTGAGACGACTTAGTTCCCTAAAAAAGTAGGAAAATGAGGGCTGTAAAAAGTTTACGGAGATATTTTGAAAACTAAATAAATAAACCAAAATAAATTATTCACCCGACATCGTCAGCGAGGGAATCCGTCAGCACAGGAATAGCGAACCAGAGCGGGACCTGGAATGTATTTCTGCTGTATTTTACCGTGGGAATTGTTTCCAGATGTTGTTTCGTGACAACAATCAACAGTCAAACGTTAAATTGAGTGGTAACTCACTCGTCATTTGCGCTGTTTCATCTTACAGGTTAACTTTATAACTTTAATTTCACATGTTTTTGTTTTTTGCTGTGATTTTTTGAGGGGGTCAGTTAGGGGGTCAGTTGGGGGTCAGTAGGGGGTCAGCTGACCCGGGGGTCAGCGTTTTGTCGAAACCCCTAATTCTTCACAATGTTTATCAGTCATGAATGAAACTGGATGTTTATTTTCACCTGGTGCAATATTAAAAATGTCATTTCCATGGGACTTTAATCTGGTATTTTTGTCCACACTTACAGGATAATCTGGTAGCACTGACTGTAAACAGGTTTCAGAAGTTGCTGCTCTAAATTCATTCAAAGGATCATCTCTTTCCTCCTCACTTTGATCATTTGTTGCTTTCTGTTCACAAGTTACCTGAATAATCGGAGACCTTTCACCATCGGCACTGTCTGAATCAGCTCGTAACTGCATTTCTCTCAGATTTATGTCAATGTTTTCAATATTAACTGTTATACCACTATATAAAGGATTGTTCATTCTGAGCCAATTTAGCGCATTGAGTATAACTGCAGGTCGTACAGCTTGAAAGTAAACATGGCCTCTAAAATCAAGCTTTCTTTTAAGTTTTAACATAATTATTCCCGAGCTTTCAGGAGGTCTAGGCAAGACATTACAGGTATGATCACATTCTACAGGCACATTACAGATAGCTCCTTTAATTTTCCTTTGTTGACCTTTGGGCATAATTACTATTTTTTCAAAGACAATGCGCTGAGATATAAGAATCTGCTCAAGTTTTTCTAGACATTCTAGTTCTAGGGGGATTTCATCAACCATTAATTTGTTATAAACAGCTTGACATGGAACTTGTTCTTTTAACAATTTAGAGTGACATGTTTTACAGATATATTCTTTCTTATCAAAAGACATTTTTCCTGTGAAAAGATGCTGTTTGACATATTTACTTTTCTTTAATTCTATTACTGTTTTCCTATAAAGAATTCTATTACACACAGAACATATGTAATAAGGACCTTCTCTTACTGCTTTTTGAAAAGATGCAATACAGAAGTCCAAGTCATTGCCTGAGATAGCTTTTCTTTCTTCTGTGTTCCTAGCCACTCTCCTGATCTTTTGGAGCCATTTTTCTTTTTCTTCGTTTTTCGTGTTGTGATAAGTTTCTCTTGTTTTAGCTAAGAGTTGTTCTTTCTCATGAGCACCCATAGATTTATATTTCTCTGCACGGTGAGTTAGCATATTTTGTTTCTCATTGGGATCCATAGATTTATATTTCTCTGCACGGTGAGTTAGCATATTTTGTTTCTCAATGGGATCCATAGATTTATATTTCTCTACACGGTGAGTTAGCATATTTTGTTTCTCATTGGGATCCATAGATTTATATTTCTCTGCACGGTGAGTTAGCATATTTTGTTTCTCATTGGGATCCATAGATTTATATTTCTCTGCACAACGAGCGAGACGATTTTGTTTTTCATTGGGATCCATAGATCTATATTTTCCTGCACAAGCCGTGAGAAGATTTTGTCTTTCATTGACATCCATAGATTTATATTTTTCAGCACGAGCAACAAGAAGATTCTTCTTTTCATTTCTATCCATAGATTTATATTTTTCGGTGCGTGCAATCAGAACTTTTTGCTTTTTCTTATTGTAACACTCACGGTACTTATCTAAGCAGATTTTTTTCCTTGCAGGCTCGAATTGAGAATAAGACTTTCTCCTTTTAATTGCATTTTCTATTTTACACTTAGCAGATTTGTGGCATTTCATAATCTTTTGTTTTTCACCTTTATTTAACTCACAGGTGCACAATACACTCTGAAAAAAATACTGTATTTCATTAGACTTTACAGTATTTGTCACACTTTGATAGACCCTTTCGACTAAATAATTTTTATCACTTACTCTGTGTACATTAAGTCCTTGAATTTTATTCAAAGAAATTAAGTAAAATGTTGTATTTCTGCTGGTTTTGTGAAAAACGCAACTTAAACATAGGCTGGGAAACTGAAGTAAAAATCCTGAACTCTTAGTTACATTCTGCAACATCAACCTCTCAAGGGCTAATTTACTTAAAACTGAATTACATACAAGAATTCCTTTATTACTCGTAACAAATTTTACATTAATATTGGCACCGCATATATTAACATTCTGTGGTAGTTCACTGGAACTTGTCTGATTTTTAATAGTCTCAGTAAAGAAAGCACTTCCATATTCAACAAGAGCATCTAATGTATCAGACTTCCAATAACTGCAAGGTTTAACAACAGAAAAACAAATTGCATACAGAGCTATAGCAGAACTCTTCGTTATAGTTTCATTATTTGTAGTTTTAATAATAGGTACATCTTTCGGTAAAGTACCAACAAGAACATTATTACAATTTTGCTGCACAGTTTTGCACGCTACTGCATTTTTTTGTATACCATTATTATCTCTTATTGAAGAATTATTATCTCTTATTGAAGACTTTTCATATATAGCAAAAAACCAACCGTTAGAATGGATACTCAAGAGGTGCTGAAACGAAGTGTAAATTCTAACTGAAACACACATATCATCTACATATATCCAACGAGCATCATCTTTTATAGCAACTGTAAAATGAGAACTTATACATCGAACCATGCCTTTAAGTACATAATTTTGACCAAGTACATCCATAGTCAAAGGAAAAAATATTTGATTAATATAATTGGATGACAGTTCCACAGTTAAAAATCGTGGAAGCGTAATAAAATGTTGTAGCATTGGAAGATCCCCAGAATGCTCTTGACACAAATCACAATAGAGTGCACTGCTATTTGGTAATATAGCCTCAGAAACATAATTCTCTAAGCCATTATGAAGCAAGTTCGGAGAATTTATGTAAAGTACAAATATAGCTGTGTTTTTTATAATTGCATTGTTACACGATGAACAAACTGACTGATTACTTTGTTGTATAAGAAAAAGGGATTTTAATTCCTCCGTCATCATACCAACTGTATCCAACGTAAATATGTCACTAAATACAGCATCTGCAGACATTGCAGCAAATGAGTTACAATGTTGTCTTAGATAAACCCAAACAGGTTCTCGAACTACTGTCATTTCTGTTTGTACATCATGGTTTTCTAACTGTAGACATGCGTCAAATAAAGTTTGAAAAAACTCATTACGTTCGATATCTTTCCGAGAATCTTTAAAAATAGCAACGCTAAGTTCAAGAAAACAATCTACCGCACATGAAAACTTGCCTGAATGAGTAAGGCAATAATTCATGAAATGTCTTCTAGCATTTGTTCCCTGTTGTGACAGTTCACTGATGGAAGAGGTCTTGGAATTTGTCGCTTTACTGATGAATATATTTCCATTAATAATATGTGCTTCTTTGTTTGAAATAACGCAAGGATCGAAGAGTCCACGTAAAGCAAGGACACGAGGATAAGGATTGGTCTCTATATCGCTAGATTCCTTTGTAGTGACATGTGTCATTTCATGATTAACATTTTTATAAGTCCTTTCTTTTTTCGATGCAAGATATTTGCTTGTGCAGTTTTCCATAGCTTTCCTAGTGCTACAAAGTACTGTTTTTCGTAATGGAGCTACTTTCATAATTTGATAAAGAAAAGACGATTTTGGGACAGTTTTTAAAACATACTTTCTAACCAATTTTCTGTTTCTCCTTTTTAAACCCTTCTTTAGAGCTCTTAATGGGATTCTACTGGGTTCTCGATAATGATGTCGTCTTCTTTTAGTATCCCTTTTAACATTATTAATAAACAATGCAAAAAGTGACCTACAAGTACCGTTTTTCACTTTTTTATTCATGTCAAGCATTGTTAAATACTCTGTAACTATTTTTGTCCGACTCTTCTTCACAGTTCTTTATTGTGTAATTCACTGTCTCTTTTGTTTCAATATCGCACTCTCTGTTTTATGTCACACTCTTTGTTTTCCAAGGTTTGCAAGGTTTGTATAGCTTTGAATATCTGTTATTTTCTGTGTAACAATTGTGTATAATGTGTAACAATTGTAACAACCAAGTGGCTGCTACTTATTGTTGTAACAACCAGGTGGCTGCTACGATGGGTGTAGCAACCGAGTAGTTGCTACGATGGGTGTTCTGTTGTAACAACCAAGTGGCTGCTACGATGGGTGTTGTAACAACCGAGCGGCTGCTACAATGGGTGTTCTGTTGTAACAACCGAGTGGCTGCTACGATGGATGTTCTTTGTTGGGTTTTCTGTTTTGATAATCAGCTGACTGCTACGCTTTGTGGTCGCTACGTTTTCTGCCACTGAGTGCTCTTGTAACAAACAGTCCAGCACTATGTAGGTGCTACGTTTTGTAGGCCTTCCTTGCTAACAATCAGTTGGTTTCACTCTCAGGAAGAAATTCAACGTCAACAACTTACACCTGCAAAACAAAACCAAAAAAAGACAATCTGTTAAAATTGAAAGAAAAAATAACTGCTGAAAACTAATCAGAATTATTTTACTAAAATAAAACAAAATACAGTATATGAGCAACTCAGAAAGCTAGCATGAGATTGTTTTTCTGACCTTCCATTATGTTACGTGACATCATACTGGAAGTTGCTTATGATTAGGTAATTACCGATACGCCACAGAGACCTGACTTCCGGCTACTTCGACTTGTCCAAGTGTACCATTTAAGCATTGCGAAAAACATTTCTACCAGTGCCATTGAGATTATTGAAGCTTCTGGAGAGGGGATCATTTAATTTCAGGCCTCATCAAAGGTGGATTATTAGAGAAAGGCGCCAGTAATCGACAATAGGGACCTATTTATCGCTTAACCTCCACCCTGTGAGGTCGAGGGATTATAGAGCGTTTTTCTTTCTTTTCCCTGCAGGGATTTGACGTCCTTGCCAACACTGTTTTGGCTTATTTGGCGCCAGTCTGTAAAAAGGAAACACGCAAGTACGCACAAAAAATCGACTCCAATTAGGTGACATGAGCCCAGTTTATATAAAAAAGTGTTAAATTAGTTGTATTTATTATCAATGGGACAATGATTACAGTCGAACCTCCCGTAAGCGACTACCCATAATGTCAAGGATATGAGGTCACTTACGGAAGGTTGTCGCTTGCCAGAGGTCAGACCACGGGGGGGAGGGGGGTGGGGGTCTAAATTTCGGGTAATTTACATATGGAAATTGCGGACACCCTTTTGCCAGTGCTTATTGAAATCCAAAGTAAAAACTTTTCTTTAGACTGCCTGATTTAAGAGCAAACAGTAAACGGCAATGTTACATTTCAAGCGTAACACATCAACAACTTTGGCGTTTGTTTGTTTGTTACATAGTCCAGTTGACGTTCTTTATCGCCACAATTTTTCTGTTGGATAATACATAGCCTGCGAGCAAGCTCTCTTGGGGGTGGAGAGCTTGCTCGCAGGCTAGATGATACAAGGTTAAGAGAGTCATCATTGGTCGTGCATGTACATGAATGCTATTTACAAGATGAGAGAGTTTCTTTCCTATAAGGGATTCAGATTAAAGTTTATTTCAGTGTGCACTATAGTGCATTATATGTTATCATTTGTTTCAATGTCGGAAGACACTTCCGGTAGCTCCGGCTGTGAGACTTTTTAAAACACTTTTTATTAAAATACGGTATCCGCTGTAATGATGTGGGCCGATATGTTACAGTCAATTTTCGCCCGTGATAGAAACAGCAGATTGTGTGTCAAGTGGTCGCTTACGGGAGGTTAAAAACCATTGAAAATTATAAACAATCATCTCTAAAAGTGGTCGCTTACGAGAGGTGGTCGCTTACGAGAGGTGGTCGCCTACGAGAGGTTCCATCTATAGTGATTTGACTTGAAAACGTTTGGTATTTTGGAAAAGTGGTTGCTCGTAAGGGGTGGTCGCAAAGGGAGGTTCGACTGTATTTCAAATGAGAGTAAAACTTCGCTGTTATTATCCTTTGTTCGATATGGCGAGAAAAGACTCTACCGAAGATTTCTAAATTACATGTACTTCACATAAGCCGTAAATACACGAGGTAACTTTCCCTACAACGCGATGTAATTAAAAATACAGAACATGACGTAATAGTTTTGCCCAACAGGCTCTCTTGTTTTTCCTTAGAGGGCCTATAGGGATTTCTAGTGATGTTACGGTAAATGAGTTCCCCGTTACGACATAATAGAAAACGTTGCATCACGCAGGCAGTCACATTTCCGTGTGTAGGGCATTGTTATAATTAGAGCGGCTGCACATGAGGGTCAAGTCATGAAAATTCAAATACAGAGGTTGAGTATTACTGAGTTAACTGACGCTGCAATCGAGCAGCTTAAACTCTTAACGGGTTCTTGTTTCATATATTACATTAGCCTGTGACAAGACAGGAAGAGGTAGCTCATCCTCTCTGGCCTGTGAACAGGGTCCCAAGTCGGGTGCAGCGGGAAAAGAAAAATGATGAACGTTGTTGAAGCTTCCTTTCATCAGAAACAACAATTCATTATTGAGTCTTTGGTATGCTACCAAATGCAGTCTTAACACAAAAGTATAAGGATGACAGTTTCCCCAATCGTCGCTTTAAACATAAATTAAAAACCATCAAATCAGAAGTATGTATAAAAAAAAAATCAACGCTTTTTCAATTAATTCCAGTTAAGATAAATTACAAACCACAACCTTGCCGTGAAACACACGAGTGAACGTAAACTCTGAATATATAAACCGAGATCTGCAGGACACTTTTCGCCTATTTGTCATTTCGTACAAAATACCGCTACTGATTACAAGCTATATCAACCAAACAGGGTCTAGGTAAAAGCAGTTACCTCAAGCAGTAATTGGTGTCCTCCTCGAAAAAGATCTCTAAATACGACTAATGAAAACGTTTCGAACTCAACGCCAATCTCAAAGTACAATTGTTACCATCTAACTAAACCCTTAACTTGCTATTCGCCGTCTTTATCAACGTAGATTGCACCATTTCAACGTAACCTTGTATCCAGATTGATTACACCATTTCAGCGTAAACTTGTACCCAGATTGATTGCACAATCACAAAGTAACATTGTACCCAGATTGTTTGCACCATCACAACGTAACCTTACACCGAGATTGTTTTCATAGCATGGCAATAACATAATTGATTTTTCGCTCAAAACACCGTACATCATCCCTCCAGCTTGCAAAGATTAGATAGCATTTCATATTGACTAAGCTTGTTAAGGGATCATTTATTAAGGGAAATTATAACTTTTCAAAGGCTAATTTTCAATCAATTTCAAAAGTTGCTAATGATATCGTAATCGTATTAAAGGTCACAGCAATCTCAGAGATAGCGGAAATTCTCGTGAAGCAATCTGAGCTGAAAGAAAAAAGAATCACTCAGGCTAAAGATAACGGATATCATCCAAATTCATAAAATCCTATCAGCGTTTTCCATGTGTGCATGCAATAGTAGTATGAGTCACAAAGATAGCGTTATGTTGTTTCACCCACCGACATTTTCGTCAGATACCCCTCCTACCGGTCTGTTTGACGAAATTCTCATCTTTTGTTATTGTATGAAATCACAGCTAACGTAGCTAGAGGCGAACGTCATATACTTACTGTTGGTAGCTTTCTTGAGGAACAAATGACCGCAGAAAACAAAGGAATTAGTTAGTATGAAGTATCTGTTTGTGCGACGTCAGGCGACAATTGAACAATGAAAGTAATTTGTTCCTTTAGGATATTTATTCTCTGACGTATGCGTCTGTTTTCACAAAAATAATCAAAAGGTCAAAAATGCGCAATGACCCGCACATTTCTCCTACCGCTATTTGTTGTGAAAATGTTACTCAAGCCTCAAGGCTGTTAAAATCAGATGTTTGAAAAAGAGAACTTAATACGGTCGGTACACGAGCAATATTTTATGCGTTTATGGGTAAACTGACAAGGCCCATCGTATTAAAGCTTGAATAACACATTGCGTGATGACCCGGGGAGTGATGACGTTAGCCTGTTTTATTTTTTAATTTTAGAAATGGAAGTGTTGATAATCACGCGAGCGACGATGAGTGACATGACAGATCGTTGACTTGCAAAACAATGTTTGTAATACCTCAGGAAACATTCCAACACACCGTAGTATTGCCAAAATGGCTATTCTGCTGCTGTAGCGTCCCATTTTTGTTGTACATGGACGTATTCAATAAGAAACTTACTGTATTTGCCAATGAATAGGTCATTAAAGGGGGAAAAAGTGCTGTAACGTAAAAAACATGAGATGATCAAATGCCCCGGGGTAAATGGGTATTAAAAAGTCTAATGCTCGACTACCGGAATGGACAGTGTGGGATAATACCCAGTTATTTCCCGGGGGAAGGGGTATCAGTCTCCCATCGTGTATCTAAAAC
This sequence comes from Pavona decussata, assembly GCF_977016875.1. Taxonomy (NCBI): domain Eukaryota; kingdom Metazoa; phylum Cnidaria; class Anthozoa; order Scleractinia; family Agariciidae; genus Pavona; species Pavona decussata. Next base: position 5,739,979 of record NW_028145657.1, on the reverse strand, counting down.
TGTCAAACAAAGCACGATTTTTTTTCGCCAGGAACTATCCAATTTCCACCGTTTTAAATGTCGAGTGCTTCTTTGAAGTCATTCTTTTGATTTACCGCTTCAAAATAGTTGCTTCGCAGATTGATAAAACTATCCTTGCTAATGGAATAGTTTGAGTAACGATGATCGCGTTCCATTACGATAACGTAAGCGTATCAATGATCTCTTCTCAAGTCCCATCGTGCTCTAGAACTGTCAAACAAAGCACGATTCCTTCGCCAGGAACTCTCCAATTCCCACCGTTTTAGATATCGACTGCTTCTTAGAACTAACTCTTTCGACTTACCGCTTCAAAATGGTCAATCTTCCGTTTGAAACGGAACACTTGAGTCCACAACATGTTAACAATATGCATGGCGCCACAAATTTAATCCTAGATTAACGAATAAATCAAATGATGCTTTGACGCCACACAGGTAGGGGTGAGTACGTCCCCTCCCTCGCGATATACGCGACAAGAATAGATTTTGATTGGCCTGCTTTTGTTGAAGAATACATCCCGACTAGTTTAATAAATAAATTAATGTGCAGATTTGTTGCTACGAGTACCGACATTTACGCGAGATACTGGGGCTAATTCATTTATTCCAACTGTGCGCTTCGCCGATTGATAAAACTATCCTTGCTAATGGATATTTTGAGTCACGAAGATGGCGTTATCTTGTTTCCCTTGTGTTACGCTACAAAGGGTCCCACAGGAAATTTTGGAAATTCCATTACGATAACATAAGCTTCTCAATGACCTCTTTTTAGTCTCCCATCGATCCATCCTGGATCGGGACTGTCAAACAAAGCACGATTCCTTAGCCAGGAACTCTCCAATTTCCACCGTTTTAAATGTCGAGTGCTTCTTAGAAGTTATTCTTTCGATTTACCGCTTCAAAATGGTGAAATTTCCGTTTGAAAACGGCACACTTGAGTCCACAACATGTTAACAATATGGCGCCACAATTTAATGCAGTCAGTAATGAAGAAATCAAATGATGCGTTGACGTCACACAGGTAGGGGTGAGCGGGTCCCCTCCCTAGCGATATAAGCGACAAGAATGGATTTTGATTGGCCTGCTTTTGTTGAAGACAATCAGAAGAATACATCCCGGGTAGGAGAGGGGAGGGTTTAATGAATAAACAAGATGCCTGCTACACTGGCATTACGCGTGATGCTGGGGCTGATTCATTTATTCCAACTGTATGCTTTGCCGATTGATAAGACTATCCTTGCTAGTGGAATAGTTTAAGTCACGACGATCGCGTTACGTTGTTTCCTTTGTGTTACGCGACTCAGAGTATCACCGGAAATTTTAGCCTCCCACGCAGACGTTCTTAGGGCAGGAACGCGTGACGAACTGCGTGGGAGGCTACGGAAAATTTGTGAAATTCCATTACGATCTCAATGACCTCTTTTCAGTCTCGCGTCGTGGTCTAAGACTGTCAAACAAAGCACGATTCCTTCGCCAGGAACTCACCAATATCCACCGTTTTACGTGTCGGGTGCTTCTTAGAAGTTATTCTTTCGATTTACCGCTTCAAAATGGTGAAATTTCCCTTTTTGAAAACGGCACACTTGAGTCCAGAACATGTTAAAACAATATGGCGCGACTATTTAATCCGTCATTAATAAATATATCAAATGATGCATTGACGTCACACAGGTAGGGGTGAGTGGGTCCCCTCCCTCACGATATAAGCGACAAGAATGGATTTTGATTGGCCTGCCTTTGTTGAAGACAATCAGAACAATACATCCCGAGTGAGTAGGAGAGGGGAGAGTTTAATGAACAAGATGCCTGCTATACTGGCACTGGGGCTGATTCATTTATTCCAACTGTATGCTTCGCCGATTGATAAAACTATCCTTGCTAATGGAATAGTTTGAGTCACGACGATCGCGTTACGTTGTTTTCCGTGTGTTACGCGACTAAGACTATCAGCGGAAATTTGTGGAATTCCATTACGATAACGTAAGGTTCTCAATGACCTCTTTTCTGTCTCGCGTCGTGGCCTAAGACTGTCAAACAAAGCACGATTCCTTCACTAAGAACTCACCAATTTCCACCGTTTTACGTGTCGGGTGCTTCTTAGAAGTTATTCTTTCGATTTATCGCTTCAAAATGGTGAAATTTCCCTTTGAAAACGGCACACTTGAGTCCAGAACATGTTAAAACAATATGGCGCGACTTAATCCGTCTTTAATAAATATATCAAATGATGCATTGACGTCACACAGGTAGGGGTGAGTGGGTCCCCTCCCTCGCGATATAAGCGACAAGAATGGATTTTGATTGGCCTGCTGTTGTTGAAGACAATCAGAACAATACATCCCGAGTAGGAGATGGGAGAGTTTAATGAATAAACAAGATGCCTGCTATACTGGCATTACGCGAGATGCTGGGGCTGATTCATTTATTCCAACTGTATGCTTCGCCGATTGATAAAACTATCCTTGCTAATGGAATAGTTTGAGTCACGACGATCGCGTTACGTTGTTTTCCGTGTGTTACGCGACTCAGACTATCAGCGGAAATTTGTGGAATTCCATTACGATAACGTAAGCTTCTCAATGACCTCTTTTCAGTCTCGCGTCGTGGTCTAAGACTGTCAAACAAAGCACGATTCCTTCACTAAGAACTCACCAATTTCCACCGTTTTACGTGTCGGGTGCTTCTTAGAAGTTATTCTTTCGATTTACGGCTTCAAAATGGTGAAATTTCCCTTTGAAAACGGCACACTTGAGTCCAGAACATGTTAAAACAATATGGCGCGACTTAATCCGTCTTTAATAAATATATCAAATGATGCATTGACGTCACACAGGTAGGGGTGAGTGGGTCCCCTCCCTCGCAATATAAGCGACAAGAATGGATTTTGATTGGCCTGCTTTTGTTGAAGACAATCAAAACAATACATCCCGAGTAGGAGAGGGGAGAGTTTAATGAATAAACAAGATGCCTGCTATACTGGCATTACGCGAGATGCTGGGGCTGATTCATTTATTCCAACTGTATGCTTCGCCGATTGATAAAACTATCCTTGCTAATGGAATAGTTTGAGTCACGACGATCGCGTTACGTTGTTTTCCGTGTGTTACGCGACTCAGACTATCAGCGGAAATTTGTGGAATTCCATTACGATAACGTAAGCTTCTCAATGACCTCTTTTCTGTCTCGCGTCGTGGTCTAAGACTGTCAAACAAAGCACGATTCCTTCACTAAGAACTCACCAATTTCCACCGTTTTACGTGTCGGGTGCTTCTTAGAAGTTATTCTTTCGATTTACGGCTTCAAAATGGTGAAATTTCCCTTTGAAAACGGCACACTTGAGTCCAGAACATGTTAAAACAATATGGCGCGACTTAATCCGTCTTTAATAAATATATCAAATGATGCATTGACGTCACACAGGTAGGGGTGAGTGGGTCCCCTCCCTCGCAATATAAGCGACAAGAATGGATGTTGATTGGCCTGCTTTTGTTGAAGACAATCAAAACAATACATCCCGAGTAGGAGAGGGGAGAGTTTAATGAATAAACAAGATGCCTGCTATACTGGCATTACGCGTGATGCTGGGGCTGATTCATTTATTCCAACTGTATGCTTCGCCGATTGATAAAACTATCCTTGCTAATGGAATAGTTTGAGTCACGACGATCGCGTTACGTTATTTACCTTGTGTTACGCGACTCAGACTATTATCGGAAATGTGTGAAATTCCATTACGATAATGTAAGCTTTTCAATGACCTCTTTTTAGTCTCGCATCGTGGTCTAAGACTGTCAAACAAAGCACGATTCCTTCGCCAGGAACTCACCAATTTCCACCGTTTTAAATATCGGGTGCTTCTTAAAAGTTATTCTTTCGATTCCCCGCTTCAAAATGGTGAAATTTCCGTTTGAAAACGGCACACTTGAGTCCAGAACATGTTAACAATATGGCGCGAATATTTAATCCGTCCTTAATAAATATATCAAATGATGCGTTGACGTCACACAGGTAGGGTTGAGTGGGTCCTCTCCCTCGCGATATAAGCGACAAGAATGGATGTTGATTGGCCTGCTGTTGTTGAAGACAATCAGAACATTACATCCCGAGTAGGAGAGGGGAGAGTTTAATGAATAAATTAATGTACCGATATGTGACTACGAGGAAGAAAAAAAAAAAAAAAAGAAATCGACCCGTTTTTAGACACGGTATGCCCCTTCAGGGCATCCCGCGTAATTAATGTACCGATTTGTGTATACGACGAAGAAAAAAAAAAAGAAATCGACCCGTTTTAAGACACGGTATGCCCCCTCAGGGCATCCCGCGTAATTAATGTACCGATTTGTGTATACGACGAAGAAAAAAAAAAAGAAATCGACCCGTTTTAAGACACGGTATGCCCCCTCAGGGCATCCCGCGTAATTAATGTACCGATTTGTAGCTGATTCATTTATTCCAACTGTATGCTTCGCCGATTGATAAAACTATCCTTGCTAATGGAATAGTTTGAGTCACGACGATCGCGTTACGTTGTTTTCCGTGTGTTACGCGACTCAGACTATCAGCGGAAATTTGTCAAATTCCGTTACGATAACGTAAGCTTCTCAATGACCTCTTTTCAGTCTCGCGTCGTGGTCTAAGACTGTCAAACAAAGCACGATTCCTTCACTAAGAACTCACCAATTTCCACCGTTTTACGTGTCGGGTGCTTCTTAGAAGTTATTCTTTCGATTTACCGCTTCAAAATAGTGAAATTTCCCTTTGAAAACGGCACACTTGAGTCCAGAACATGTTAAAACAAAATGGCGCGACTTAATCCGTCTTTAATAAATATATCAAATGATGCATTGACGTCACACAGGTAGGGGTGAGTGGGTCCCCTCCCTCGCGATATAAGCGACAAGAATGGATTTTGATTGGCCTGCTGTTGTTGAAGACAATCCGAACAATACATCCCGAGTAGGAGAGGGGAGAGTTTATGAATAAATTAATCTACAGATTTGTAGCTACGAGGAAGAAAAAAAAAAAAAAAAAAAAGAAATCGACCCGTTTTTAGACACGGTATGCCCCTTCAGGGCATCCCGCGTAATTAATGTACAGGTTTGCGATTACGAGGAAGAAAAAAAAAAAAAAGAAAAACAAGATGCCTGCTTTACTGGCATTACGCGAGATGCTGGGGCTGATTCATTTATTCCAACTGTATGCTTCGCCGATTGATAAAACTATCCTTGCTAATGGAATAGTTTGAGTCACGACGATCGCGTTACGTTGTTTTCCGTGTGTTACGCGACTCAGACTATCAGCGGAAATTTGTGGAATTCCATTACGATAACGTAAGCTTCTCAATGACCTCTTTTCAGTCTCGCGTCGTGGTCTAAGACTGTCGAACAAAGCACGATTCCTTCACTAAGAACTCACCAATTTCCACCGTTTTACGTGTCGGGTGCTTCTTAGAAGTTATTCTTTCGATTTGCCGCTTCAAAATGGTGAAATTTCCCTTTGAAAACGGCACACTTGAGTCCAGAACATGTTAAAACAATATGGCGCGACTTAATCCGTCTTTAATAAATATATCAAATGATGCATTGACGTCACACAGGTAGGGGTGAGTGGGTCCCCTCCCTCGCAATATAAGCGACAAGAATGGATGTTGATTGGCCTGCTTTTGTTGAAGACAATCAAAACAATACATCCCGAGTAGGAGAGGGGAGAGTTTAATGAATAAACAAGATGCCTGCTATACTGGCATTACGCGAGATGCTGGGGCTGATTCATTTATTCCAACTGTATGCTTCGCCGATTGATAAAACTATCCTTGCTAATGGAATAGTTTGAGTCACGACGATCGCGTTACGTTGTTTTCCGTGTGTTACGCGACTCAGACTATCAGCGGAAATTTGTGGAATTCCATTACGATAACGTAAGCTTCTCAATGACCTCTTTTCAGTCTCGCGTCGTGGTCTAAGACTGTCAAACAAAGCACGATTCCTTCACTAAGAACTCACCAATTTCCACCGTTTTACGTGTCGGGTGCTTCTTAGAAGTTATTCTTTCGATTTACGGCTTCAAAATGGTGAAATTTCCCTTTGAAAACGGCACACTTGAGTCCAGAACATGTTAAAACAATATGGCGCGACTTAATCCGTCTTTAATAAATATATCAAATGATGCATTGACGTCACACAGGTAGGGGTGAGTGGGTCCCCTCCCTCGCAATATAAGCGACAAGAATGGATGTTGATTGGCCTGCTTTTGTTGAAGACAATCAAAACAATACATCCCGAGTAGGAGAGGGGAGAGTTTAATGAATAAATTAATGTACCGATTTGTGTATACGACGAAGAAAAAAACAAGATGCCTGCTACACTGGCATTACGCGTGATGCTGGGGCTCATTCATTTATTCCAACTGTATGCTTCGCCGATTGATAAATCTATCCTTGCTAATGGAATAGTTTGAGTCACGACGATCGCGTTACGTTGTTTTCCTTGTGTTACGCGACTCAGACTTTCACCGGAAATGTGTGGAATTCCATAACGATAGCGTAAGCTTCTCAATGACCTCTTTTTAGTCTCGCGTCGTTGTCAAGGACTGTCAAACAAAGCACGATTCCTTCGCCATGAACTCACCAATTTCTACCGTTTTAAATGTCGAGTGCTTCTTAGAAGTTATTCTTTTGATTTGCCGCTTCAAAATGGTGAAATTTCCGTTTGAAAACGGCACACTTGAGTCCAGAACATGTTATAAACAATATGGTGCCAAATTTAATCTGTTTTTAATAAATAGATCAAATGATGCGTTGACGTCACACAGGTAGGGGTGAGTGGGTCCCCTCCCTCGCGATGTAAGCGACAAGAATGGATTTTGATTGGCCTGCTTCTGTTGAAGACAATCAGAACAATACACCCCGAGTAGGAGAGGGGTGAGTTTAATGAATAAATTAATGTACCGATTTGAAGCTACGACGAAGAAAAAGAAATCGTCCCGTTTTTAGACACGGTATGCCCCCTCAGGGCATCCCGCGTAAAAAAGAAATCGACCCGTTTTAAGACACGGTATGCCCCCTCAGGGCATCCCGTGTAAAAAGAAATGGACCCGTTTTTAGACACGGTATGCCCCTTCAGGGCATCCCGCGTAAAAAGAAATCGACCCGTTTTTAGACACGGTATGCCCCTTCAGGGCATCCCGCGTAATAAAATGATTTGGTAATTTAAAGCTATCGAGACGCGACGCTTATGGATTTTAGACTAAATGTCAATGAAATGTCTTGAACGAGCGATCCTTGATTGATGTGTACAGTAATCGAAAACAATAAACAAAACTAAAGATATTAAATGTACAAACTTTCCGTCACACTTCCGTTCGCGCCTTCTGTGTAGCTCTACCTTTATCATGCAATCAAAATATTTAACTTGCGCCGATGATTTCTGGGGCCAAAACTTTGGGATGCAATCAGTTGTTCCAATAATTTGCAGCTCTATCAATTGGCCCACATCACCATTCCAGCGGGTCTACCGATACACATCAAAAAACTTGTGAAAAACAACAACAACAACAACAACAACAACAACATCACCGTCCCTAGAGTGTCCCGGGGTGTGCCGAGTGTTTTGATCTGTTAATGTTATGGACGTCAAATCGCAAACTCGAGGGATCCCAGGGTGACCTTATGTGTCTTAAAAATTGATGTTCACCGTGGACAAAAGCCCGTGTAAGCTCAAAAGGAGAGCAAATAACGATCTAATAATGACAATCTGCTGCTCCAGCTTGGAATCTAAGTAAAAAGAAAATCACACAGTAAATCTACCCACGATGATATAATTTAATTACTTGCATTGATACAGCAGGTCGGATTGGATACTGGAAGGTTTACAAAGTTCTTTCTTTTTACATGTTGCACATCTTTTTTCACCGTGAAAACCATTACATCATATCAAGAGAGGATGAAGGTCTCTTCATCATATACATTCCTGTAAGTGTTACAAACCATCTTAAGACCACATACTGTCTTGCTTTGCGAAATTCAACTTCGCAAAGCATTTCAAACTGAATTATTGAAAGCAATTTGATTCGGAGAAACGAGTTCCACAGCTTTCTTTTTCGATTCTTGGTTAATGGACTCATGTTTTGATGGATTCTGTTTCATGCTTAGTGAAACTCAGGCAGTCTTCAACAATGAATCATGATTACAAGGCTATACCTAAGTGTATTTATTCTACTCGGTCAAGGTATAATGGCCACCAAGCGAGCTAGATATCTGCTATTGATTGAGTCTCGCGGATGAATAAAATGAACTGAAACCTTTTGAAACCAGTAAAAAAGAGTACGGAAAACAAAAGACACGCTAGGTGGTATTTGTATTGTTTGTTTGTTTGGTTTTTTTACGTTATTTGTGCCCTGTCTCTAGTCAGTTTCCTGAAAAGAAAAAATATGTTTCCCCAATATTAGAAGCTATATAAAAACGCTCCCTCTTAAAAAAACGTTTTCACATTACATTAAAAATAAGCTTTTTGTTGCGTGAAAAGTTCCCTTAAATTAATGCGCCAATTTTTGCTGTGTTTAATGAACGTCCCGAGATCTCGGCAAACCAAGCAAGACCGACTCATGTCATCGGCCCCATAGAAACAAATTATCTTGTTTGGGGTGAACATGAAATCCAAGAAATCCAGATCACTATGATTGATTTTCCCATACAAAAACACCCGCGACAACCTCAGAGTTTGACGGTAACTGGCGTAGCTTAAGGCTTCTCTTTGTTTGACAGTAACCGGCGTAGCTCAAGGAGAGCTCAAGGCTTCTCTTTGTTTGACGGTAACTGGCGTAGCTCAAGGAGACTTCAAGGTTTCTCTTTGTTTGACGGTAACTGGCGTAGCTCAAGGAGACTTCAAGGTTTCTCTTTGTTTGACGGTAACTGGCGTAGCTCATAGCTTCTCTTCGTTTGACGGTCACTGGCGTAGCTCAAGGTTTCTCTTTGTTTGACGGTAACTGGCGTAGCTTAAGGCTTCTCTTTGTTTGACGGTAACTGGCGTAGCTCAAGGCTTCTCTTTGATCTCTTCATTTTTGTATGCAGCTATTACTAATCCAGGCCATTATTGCTAAGTTCTTCGACATATGACGCTGGGAATGCTCCTTCCACAGATCCTGTTCTACCGACGATCCAACCATTGCCTTCATTTCTGACTTGAACAATAATCTACAACAACAAGAGAAAACCATCTAAAATTTGCCATAAAACTCTACTATTTCTTCAGTATTGTTTTGTTTTGTAATTTGAACTGTTTGTTGTCCTTCAAACAGCCACCTTTACTAAGAGTCTTTTTACGGTGACAAGCTCGCAACAGTTTCTCTTTCATTCGGATACAAACTTGCTGTTTCTTGTGTTCCTTTTTAGGACACCGCTTTTCCAGCACAGCCCGGTCATGGCAAATAACGCAAAAAGGAACTCAAAGAGCACTAAAGTGTTTTTTTGAAACAGCGGCGAATAATCAAAAGAAAGAAACTCGCTGAAAAGAAAAGTTGTTAGTCAATTTGCACTGTTACATTCGCATGAATTGAGCCTGTTCTAACGCAACCATCTGCTGACCTGATTCGCTTGAATCTCCTGATTCGCTTGAATCTCCTTCCTGACCATTGAAATCGAAAAGGCAACGGAGAATAACGTCATCTGGCGAAATGACCTACAGCAGAGACAAAGGAACAAATGTCAGTCAGTGCCTTTGGTGTCATTATGCAGGCGTACAGAACAGAAGAATACACTGCTATTTGAAATTTGTCACGTCCGATACCAAGTAGTTGGGTTCCAGCTTTTTTGGTTTCTGTGCCACTTTTTCTCAGGCCTTCACGGTCATCCGATGATGTAATCACGTGACCCAGGGCGGACTGGCCGCAGTGAATCCACTTTACGGAAAAAAGATGGCACCCTGCTCTCCCTTCCCCTCCCCCCAAAAAATTCGCACGAACTGGGCCTGTTTTCACGCCACAAAACCACAAAAACTTCTGACATGATTCGGTTGAATCGTCTGCTTCTGAGGGGGTTGGGTGGGTTGGTGGGTTGGGGGAGGAGGGGGGGGGGCACATAAAAGTGCATTCAAATGAATACAATTCAACCGGCCTCTACCTCTACCCCCTCCCTGTATCTGTGCAAAATGCACAGAATACACTATCCTCGTTTACTATTGTTGTGTTACATTTTCGGTCTTTACGATTGAACACAACAAAGATTACGTGAAAACTGCAAAGGACCGCGAACGATAATGCTGTCAGTTGACGTAGGATCTACAAGAGACCTAATCAGCCAAAAATAAACTGTAACACAAACTGCAAGGCTGATACTACGTGAAAGAGTTGACTTTGCGAGACAACAACCCGAGAGAAACCGACAAAACAGGGCTGCAACCGTGGACAGCTGTTTCGTTCTTATTGGAACTCGTCAGCACGGTGTAGCAGTTCTATATGAAACCAGCGACAGAGCCAGCTCAAATAAAATGCAACAAAACCCATGTCCTATCAAGTTTCGTACTTTGAACCCGCCCGCTCCCCAAATCACGCGTTGCCACACCACGTGCCTCAGGGAGAAAGCAGACAAAGCATCGAATTCCTGTCTCGCAAAGTCAACTGAATGTAGATGGCCAAAACCATCTTAACATTGAAACGCATGGACAAAACCATTTTTTTTTTTTTACCTGCACATACGATGCTGGAAAGAATCCTGTCTGGCTTTTACTTGTGCCCTTAATAACAACAAATAATAGTGTTAGTTTATGTGACCCTCAATGATATCAATGGACGTTGCTGGCTAATCATGATGGAATTAAAACATGCTAAAAACAAACCAGTTAAACTGATCATATAATTGAATCCACGCAAAAACAAAACGAACCTCAAATGACGATTTCAAACTAGAGAAAGCCCTGCTGTCAGGAGCTTGAGTTAATTGAGGGTGCAATTTCGTTCACGCTAACACGTGGCGTGACTGACAGGCGCCGACGACATTGTGTGCTACTATAACTCAAGCGCCTGACAAGACACCATGCTGTAAAGCACAGCCTTACTGGGGACTCTTTAGGCTCGATTACCAGCCCAGAGGGACCCGAGGGACCCCTCTCACGAATGTTAACAAAGCTGTTCAAGGCAGAAGACAATTCGTGCCACTTGTTTCTAGTTTTAGATTAGTTTTAAAGCTCTTAAAGCCGTCAATTCTTTTTCTCTGCCACTTTGACTCTTGAGACTGCTTAAACAGGAAAATTGTACATATGAATCAGAAATATGGAAAAAGATAAATCTTAGAGAAGCAATAATCTGCTGCAGGATTTAACGGGGAGGACTGCTTTTAGAGGCGATCAGGAAAAATAAAAATAGAAATTAGTCTTACCTCCCACCAGTTTTCATCTGCGCCGTTAATAACTTTTATTTTATCACCAGCACTACAAGATGGGAAAAAATACTTTGTTGTACAAGAAAACGCCAGCCACCTTTTAAAGACATATTTGAGTAAGTTTCTAGAGTGTGATCTGTTCGGATGGTTGAGGTGAATATTTTGGTCGGAGAAAGCGTTAGGTAATAGAATTTTATTCTCCGCCGGAATTTATTAGAACTGTTGTTGGTTTTACGAAAATGTTGGCTGATTTTTTTTCGTATTTTTAATCATATATTTACCACTTTGAAAACGAAAGGAATTAGTCTTCCAGAGTAACGAAATTTTTAGTGGATATTATCCAAAGAAAACTGTAGATTTTTTATACAACTAAATCCGAATTTACAAGTGAACCGTTTGGTGCCCAGAAGGAGAACGATATCAATGTATTACTTAAATTACAACTACGCTTGGGATTGAATATACAAATTAGAGGTATCGAACGGTCCCTTAAAATTATCTAGTGCTCGCCAAATTTAGCCTTTGCTCGATTTGCTGGCAAAATTTTGACGAGTGCTCGCTTGCTCGTGCTTCTCAAAATTTTCGCATTTGCTCGCAAGCTCGCATGGGATTCTCGTTAAAGATTGCTCGAGAATCATGCTTTGTAGGTTTTGTAGTACAGAAATAAATCTCTGCCTGCACTTCTTTGAAAACACATGACAAAAACATAAGTTAACATATGTTATTCTTAAGATGTAAAAGTGCTGTGTATTGTGGAGGTGTCACTCATACTACTAGCCGCATTCTAATAAAATAAAAAATAAGAATAAATAATCGTGTGAAATAAAAAAATAAAATTTGCTGCTAAAGGAAAATTTACGAACGTGCTCGCTGCTTACAAGTTCTAAAAATGTTTCTTCTAAAATGTTCGCTGCTCACCAGACAAATTCGATTATACTGCTCGTGCTCGCAATAAACAGCACAGTGCTCGCATGCTCGCGAATGCTCCCAAAGACCATTCGATACTCCTCAAATTGTGACTGAACTTAAGCTGGGTCTTCCGAGTATGCGCAGATTAAATTTACTACTGAAGAATTTGATTGGATTTTCGATGATTGTCAATTATCGATTATTATTAAAAATGGTAACACATCAGTGCTTTGTATAACCTGTTATCGGGCCTAATTCTTAGCAGTTCTCTTGTTTTCTCTTGCATGGATACTCAGTCGTTTCAGGTTTCCACGGGAATGGAGCAAATGGTTAACAAAGCGAAACGAAAATACGGCCTGGTGGCATGTTACACAATCAACAGTTTTCACTGATTGTAGCGAAAACTTGAATAACAAAATCAAACCAAACCAAAGCAAACAAAAAAGAAATGGAAATCCATGAGCTCACCATAATTTAAGGTCTCCATCATTCTCTCCCTCGAAATCGTAAAGCGCTACACAGCATTTCTGAAATAAAAACACCATTTTGCTGATAATTAAACCACACTGAATTGAGGACAAGCGGTGCTGAAAAAACTGAATGAACATTGAATGAAAATGTTATTCCAGTAGACAGGAATAAAATACAGTGCTCTGAAAATTAAACTTCGAATCTGGGCCCTCTAACATAGACGAATAAAACAAACAACTACCTACGTTGCGCAGTTTAAGAAACCTTAAGCAATCACAGTGGTAAAGTTGATGAAAATTACCTCGTGCAGTGAAATACAGCCCGCAAGATTGACCAATCACCGCGCGTACTAACTTAGAAATAAAATAACGTACCTTAACGAAGACCAATTTAACTTACGTTCGTTAAACTACGCCGGTAGTTCATGATTACTTTTAATAAAAGTTTGTTAGTTTGTTTCATCTGGCCAACGTTTTTTAGTTCGTTGGGATGCTTCAGCGAAAGCGAAACGAAGTTCATCTTTATATGTTTTATTTACCTTCGTAAATCAAAGTAAACGGTCCCAGGCTATGCCCCTTCCCCACCCTCCCCGGTGAGGGCGTTCGTTGGGAGTTTCGAATTGATCGGTGCATTATTTCACAATGTACATTCTCGAATATAATACTGCTTTGCGGTTTTTACAAATCATGCCTAAACTTTTGTAGCTAAGCAAAAAGCATTGCATCTGTCTGTAAGAGGAAGTTGTCCACAAGTTGAGACGGATAGTTATACACATACATCTTCAAAATTCTTACCATTCCTGAGGAAGGAAACATTTTCTCTGCATTATCTGAAGCCAGAAAGAGAAACAAACTTCTGTGAGTTCTGTGTCAATAAAACAAATTTTACCACATACTCAAATGGTTCGTTTCGGTGAAATATCCCCTGTTTGGAAAGACTGACATAACCCGGCTCAAAAATTCGGATCAAATTGTGAAGAACGCTAAACTAGTGACTAGCGTTTTCTTCAGCGAAAGGACAAACTTTAGCAAGGCTGAAAACTAGTTCCCTTTGTGTTCGGAGGTGAAAATACGTCATTAAAAGCGCAAAAAAGGCCAGCTAGCATCTTCGGGAAGCCAACAACAGCTCGTACATTCGGAAATAAGATTCCGTACCCCAAATTTTTTTACAATTTAGGTTTTCAGATCAAACTGTGTTAGCTCACACAAATTTGCCTCCTAAAAGGCTGTTAAATGACTGGGGAATGAAGAAAACAACGTTTTAACTATTTTGTTTTAATGCTCTCGTTGGGTGTCAATGGAAGTTTTCCTGAGATCCCCATGGCGCACTTTTTCCCCACTGTACTGATAAAACTTAAGGATTACATTATAAACCGAACTCCACCAGCTACAGAAAACTGATAGTAATACTAAAACGAGAAGTTTCAAGCGAGGTAAGGAAATATGGAAGATAGGAAAAAGTACGCAAGCTTAACTGAAAAAGATTGTTTTTTTAGTTTAAAGGACAAAGTTAAGGTATGCCGGCGCTTTTGTCAGAGGAAACGCGATTATAAGAACAAGGACACTCATTTGAATATTTTATCATCTTTCCTCTTCGTTTTCTTACCGTAAAAATCGTCGTCTGTCCTGTACGCAGGTAAAGATGCTGTTGGACCCAAAGCTCCTCTGTGAGGGGGTGGGGTGGGAGCATCGTCCACATCACTGTACACAGGGCCATCAGAATCATCTTCCTGGTTTCGTTGTATGCGCAGTGACTGTCCCTTTGTATTTGACTGTAAAAAGGAACCACACAACGGAGTCAAGTCACACTCAGCCCCACGCTTACCTACATTACGAGACGAGATTTGACTTCAAGTTTTTAGCTTGTACTATGAAGAGATGTTTCCGAGAAAGCGTCATTTTACTCTTTGTGAGCGGCGAACATTGACGCAGTTATTTTGAACAATGATAGCTAAGCCCTTTTGTTATTCCAAAAAGAAAAGATTTAACTACGTTCCGAGAGCTTGATTTCGCCACTATGCCGTTCTCACAAAATCCTGTGGTAACATGACCACGGCCATCTCATTTTCCCGCCAAAATGACCCTGGTTCACTCGCGCGCGCCAATTTCGCAGTCGTACTTGTACTCGTACTATAATTGGGGAAACATCGTTCGCGGTACCACTGTTTCAAAGACTTTAATGAGTTAGAGAGAACTGTAAGAAACTCAGCAAGTTTTCCAATTTTTAAGATGTGTCTTTTTTCTGCTTTTTATAATTAAGTATTTGTTTTTAATCCTTGCAGTGTGTATGTTGTAATTATTTTTATATCTCGATTTTAGCTTAAATTTTTTATATTTTAATTGCATCATATAATATACATCTAGTAATAGGACCTCTATGTAAACCACTCTTGTGATGGAGCATCCTATTAAAAGATTGTTATTATTATTACTAGAACTTGGTCTTTATCAGCTGGGATTCTACTCCAGTTTCTATTAAAGGAGTCCCACTACAATAATTATCCCTGGATTTTTCCCACAGTAAGGGAAGCTAATCTGTTATAAGGTTGTGGTCCCAGAGGGGTACCCTTTCAAATTTTTAGTAACGGAGCGGTACGGTGGGAGAGGGGAATGAGCAACTCGCCTCTCGTAAACCTAATCCATTTTGTAAATTCTTGAAGAAATTCATCAGGCTAGTTAATGATAGCTTTAAGCCAGACCAAAACCACTTGTGACTTGTCCCATGCATTTTCCAGCACTTGGCACCGGTTTTACGCATTTGCTCTGAATTCTGATTGCTTCATTGTGCTGTTTAAATCAGCTGTGATTGGTCAGAGTACACTCAATCATGAAGCGCTCTTATATACATCACAGCACTCACCCTATCTCCTGGACAGTAAGGTACATTGTCCCGACACTTGTGATGTACGCTCATTTTACAAGCCTTTCAGCGAGCACCCTGTCGAATTAAACCTGTTATTCAGGAAAGGAAAAAAAAAACAGACCAGGTTACAATAAAGACAGCGAATAGCACCACTCTTCCAGGCATTTTATACACACTTCTGCTATACAAGGTATACCAACCGCACCAATTGCATCAGATGTGTTCCAAAATAATATCAATGCCCACCCCTTAGAACTTAGAGGAAGTTTCAATGAATGTTCTGAGGTGTGAAAGACAAAGAAAAAGACAAAAAAGACAAAATGTTGTAATGGAAGCATTAAAATTTAAAGAGACGTGGATGTGAGGGCTCCAAATTAAAAAAAAACCTTCCACGTGGTACGGACATTTACTTATATAACACAACAAATCCAAATCACCCACTGGTGAAATGAAACTTGCCACTGATTGACGTTCTAAGCACGTCTTGAGCCCAATCCATCTGGTTCTCAGTTTCCAATCTTGTAAAGGCATGTGACAAAATCGGCTACAATATCAAGCAGAAATCTTAGCACCTTTTATAAGACCTTTGCAGTAGTAACAGAATTTAGGCTTTTTGAAAGTGTGTTCTTCAAACTGATGCTGTCCAGCTTTCCTTATTTTCTTCCCTTTAGTGCTGTGCACACTCTGTCTTTTGTCTACTGGACCTGTCACACTCTCATCATCGCTAATTGTTTCATCTTGAAGATCGTCCTCAGTAAGTTGAAGCCTGTTAAGAACATCTCCTGTGAAAAGTTTAGTCTACAAAGAAAAATATAGAGCGTAATTATAAAGATAATATACCCTGCATAGCAAACGCATGAAAAATATAGGGCATGCAAGCCACGTGCGCGAGAGAGAGACACGCGAGGGTAAAAGGAGCCACTTCCACCCTCGCGTGTTCCCCTCCCTCGCGCCCCATGCTATTTTTCGCGTCCTTTATATTTTTCACGTGCCTGCTACGTAGGCTAAAAATAATATGATAACATCCAGCTCAATTCAGTATATTACAAATAACAGCCTAATCAAGCAGCAATACCCCAGTAGTTACAGTGTATTGCAACAAACTACTTCGACATATTTTCTTTTTTGCAAGCTGAAGAACAGAATGTCCCTTTCGGTTCTGAAGTAACCGATTAAGTTAGGAACAACTGTGTGACCTTTAAAAACCAGTCTCACCTGCTCTTTAGCAACACAACAATACCATTCCTTCATTCTCAGTTCATTCCTTTGCTTTAATAAATCTTCTTCAACTTCTGTGGCATTTCCGTACGATAGGTTATCTGAGTAGCTACGAACAAAAAACTCATATTTCACAACAAATGGAATAATACATTGTTCCATCTCATTCTGGGTACTGTATATAGTTTAATGCTCTCTTGCAACAACTTTAACTCTAATGAGTTTGCTAGACTTTTTTTTTAGTCCTTTGCTTCATTTTTTTTTCTTTGTTTTTGTTTACTTTGTTTTTAACACATGACCATCAAGTTAAAACATGTTTTGAAGGAGCCATCGCGAAACCAACGTAAGTCATGATGTGGCCTTGGCATCCAAGTTTCTCTAAATTCACTCTAATTTGGTATGCATATAGGCTGGTTCTTAATTGTGTCCGAAAAATAGTTGGTAAGCACTGGAAGGGATAGATCACAGCGCCCTTGGACATTTACTTGCAATTACATGAAGTTAATTTCCAGTTACCCTAAAAGCACTCTGGTTCGACTAAATAGCACTCAAGTCAGCTTAAACAGCTCTCCGGTTTGCTTAATAGTTAGCATTTATGTTGGGGGTTAGGATATGTAGCCAAAAAATGGTGAGTTCTGGCAGCGGGTCATCGATTGTTTAGTGGTTAAGATCACTGCCTGGTGATCCCATGGCACATTTTCCAATCCCGCTATTTTTATAGTCATTCTTTTTATCTTGAAAACAAAATAGAAGAGTGATTTATACTTTGTGTATGAAGATTTGAAGAGGGAAAGCCGCACTCTGATCTATGACAACAAGTGCTTTCCAACATAGTTCCATGTTAACTTTATAATTTGCAATCGAGGGCTTGAATTTGACTTAAGCCTAAAACCTGACAGAAGCAACTGTTAACTGATGTTCGAAATGATAATAACGACTCCCTGAGCCAAAGTAGAGCCTACAGACTTGCAATAGAACTTAGAACTTAGAACTTTTGTTCGGCTTTAAATAGAGAAGAAAAGAAATCATTTCAAACATCACTTAACAGTTCGGTGAGTTTTAGGCTAAAGTCATGGGCTTGTTGGGTGAATTCAAGCCCTCCAATCACAACGAAAACATGGAACTATGTAAATTCTGACACAAGAACCAGTTTGAATGTATGCATGCCAATTAGGGCAAACTCGAGAAATTTGGATGCCAAGGCCAAATCACCACCTACGATGGTTTGCAAAATTTCCTTCAATTGAAATTTCTTACTATAATCCAGTTTATAACTTAAGAAAATTCACTTGTGAGATCTTGATTGTAAAGTAGTATAATTATTAACAAAGATGAAAAAAATACATGTGAACAAAAAACACATTCAATAATTGAATTATTTTATTTAAAGCTAACTATGCATAAAACTATGAATTCAAAGCACTTCTTTAAATTGTTGAATCAAGACTCACCTTTCTTTTAACTGTTTTAGGGACTTCACAGCTTCTTGATCCTTTTTAATCGATGGCCGGATTACTTTGTACTTACTTTTAAAATTCCATTAGATTGCTGATGTCCAGCTGCCGCTGGCGCAATAACGTTGACAGTTCAATACGCATTCTCGTATGTCAAATGGCCAGTTGATTACGATTAGCCCAAAGTTAGCCTGCGAGCAAGCTCTGTATTAAATCAGCCTCGAGCAGCGAGCGAACAGGATTGCTCCCGCTCCAATCCTCTCGCGGTTCGCTTCGCTTGCCACCCCTCGCTCCTCAAATTCATGTCTCGTGAGAACTCTTTTCCTGGCAGTTTGGATGGTAACTTACAGATGCCCGACTGCAGCAAACTGGAATTAATTACGAGCCAATCAATGATGTTACTACACTACACGTGACCTTATGAACTTGATCAAAGAAGGCTGTGTTTCATAAAGGAGCGCATTTTCTCGCATGCCGGCTATAACTGATACCGCCGGGTGTAACCGAAAAACAAATTTTTTCTTCTCTCAATCAGAGTCTTTACGGGACTGTAATTCTTTAACAAATATCTGCTGTTGTTATACCGTACTCAGTTCAACCAATGATAACACCCCCTCGAATAATCTAACTCCCCCAAATCCTCTTTTGCACTTGTTAGAAATACTAATGATTTATAATATCGGTTATCACCTTCCCCACGAATGTTTTTACATTTCATGTCACAAAACAACCTTATGTAAAAAGCAAACGATCAAATCAGCAAGTTGTTATAAACTCACTTTTAGTTGTGTTTAGTGAAGACTTTCGCTGTTTAACCGACGCCCTCACGAAAACAACTGACGCGATGAAACTTACAACTTACAACACCACGACCACAACGACAAGGGCATTGCAAGACGAACCATCTGCAATAGTTGTTAGTTGATGAAACCTAACCCGCAGTGTTGGGTAACGAGCAAGACTGGTCTACTTTTCCTACAGCTCTCAGTGAGAATTGACGTCGCGACAATATTAAGTTGCGAGATGCCGAGTATTGAAGCAGGTTGGTCGTTTCACAAACATATAGCAAACTAAGTTGAATTGTGGGGCATACATTCTGTGACTTTGCCTTGCAAAAATGTTCGTCAACGTTTTCTTCCAAGAAAAATTGGTCCGTGTAAGGGAGTCTTAGGTTGTAAGAATCGTGTCAGATGCAAATATTTTAAACGATATTTCTCCGTAAGAGTAAACATTCATTGAAAGCTACACTGCAAACTTGAAACTGAAAAATGAGCTAAAGATGGCTGAATGTTTGAGAAGAAAACTATAACGTATTAAAGATTTTGCTTTTGTAACGTGACTAATCAACAAGTAAACAACATAGTCATTAATATTGATTTATTTGTAAACAATACAATGAAAAATAGAATGAAATTATACACTTGTATTCATGATTTGTATCAAAGCAAAACATGCATGATTTATGTACAATAAATAATATCGCTGCACTATCGGCTTCACTTCTAGCCTGAGATATTTTCACTACAAATCCCAACTTTTCGTCATTATTGGGTATCCTAAATATATATACATAAAGTCTATTCACATTTTGTACTGTTGCTTCGGAATACGACCTCACCGCATCCAATTATTCTAATGTACATGGGCCAACAATTCTATTATTTTGCTTATCAAACTACTGTTTTCTAACGATTTCGTTGGCTTGTTCTGAATTCTGATCGCTAATCTTCATTTTAAAATGTTTGACGAAATCCTATGAATTCGCAAACTATACGATACAGTAATAGCCCACGTATAAGAACCTGAATTTTTCAATTTAGCCTAAATAGGTTCTTATATAAATGGTACTTGAAGCAAATTTAGGCTACCAAGGTTCTTAAAATAGGTTCTTATATTTTCATATGAATTTCATCTGGACTGAATATACTATATATATTATAAACATCATCTCATGATACAGTATAATGGCAAACACAATAGACATACAACATGGTACTTAAGCTTGAAAGAAAAAAAAGTTGTGTCAAGTTACTTTTAAATAGATGATGATCTTAATTCAGCAGTTTCTACCTAATTATTCACTTTCACAGCAACCCCACTGATAAGAACCTGACTTAAAATTTTAGCCTAAATGGGTTCTTATGTGGAGAGGTCTTAAAATGAAAATTTTAGCCTAACTGGTTCTTAAAACCCAGGTTCTTATACGCGGGCTATTACTGTATTTCGTAAAAATGTTTTCTGGTTCTACCTTGTTAAGTCCTGTACCCTAAACACTTTCACACACTTTGCTTTACATGATTGCTTTTTGGTACAAATTTTTCTCGCACTATTGTTGCGCTTGAGCTGAGAACTCAGGCTAGCAGCGATTTCAGTGAAATTTGGGCTCGATTCAACTACAATGTTTCCTACGATTCGCTGCAATTTTCCTAAAAATCAACCACCAAGTTCCATGAGATTTCCAACTCTGCGACATCTCGATGACAAATCGCGTCCAAATCGCACTGAGATCGCCGCTAGTTTACACTTCAAATCTTCATTGCAAGCTCGAGCACAACAAAAACACTGTCCAAAAAATTACACACGAATCGCTAACTTCTTTATCAATTCGAACATGTGTTCTGGGCTGGCTACTGCCTGGATCAGCAAAAACTAAGAATGACATTTCTTGGAGTGATTTCCAATTTCTTTTGGAGTAGAATCTCGATAACTACAACCGTCAGGTGAAAATCGATGAAGGTCGATTCCCACTGTCGCATAATTTAACATGCCTTACCGCGCGTGAATGTACGTGTGTAAACAAATCGAGAGAAAAAAAAACATATGGGCAGCTTACGTCTGTGGAAAAAGTTAAACCTGGTTCAACTT
Organism: Pavona decussata; assembly: GCF_977016875.1. Classification (NCBI taxonomy): domain Eukaryota; kingdom Metazoa; phylum Cnidaria; class Anthozoa; order Scleractinia; family Agariciidae; genus Pavona; species Pavona decussata. The sequence goes on along the minus strand of NW_028145657.1, from coordinate 5,718,809 downwards.
TTTTAGCAGACGTAACTCGTCCATACGTTTTGTGAAGTTTGAATTACGCACAATCACGCCCGTTTGAATGCACGTAAAATTCGGCATGGCGAGAAATCGAGTTCTAGTCTGAAATGTCAGCCGAGGAGACGGCTGACATTTCAGACTAATCGAGTTCGGGAGGTTCGACTAAACGATATTTTGCAGCAACTAGTATACACCAAGCTGAGATGTAAAAAGTAACCTTACTGACAATCTGTTTAAGCACAGGTCACCAAAGCGTATGTGACACAGATTACCATGCAAGCGTGATTTAAGAGTTTGTATGGAGTTAAAATTAAATCCAAATTTAGACAACAATATTTCCACAAAACTCACCAAAAATATAATAAAGTCTGAAAAATCTTACCCGGTGTGTTTTGCTGTGTTTTCAATGCTTCTCAGTGCTTCTAAACGCTGTTTAGAGCGGTTTAACTCTCAGCAGCTGTTCCACGTGCATCACTGTATTATGTTAATGACAAGGTAGGAAACTAAAAGTCGAATTTGAATAAAATTTGGCCCGTCATTTGAGGAGAGCACTTCGAAAACCTCGCTAAAATTTGCTTGAAACTTAAGCACTCGCTTAACTGTCTCTCCATATGGCAAGAAGGATGATGTGTGGTCCTTCCTGGGTAGATAATTTTCGGCGAAGTTTATTTATTGAGACACAGGCCTTCGTTGAAAACAAAGTTCATTTCAAATTGGGTGCCATTTTTGCCGCCGACAGAGCCGTGTCCCTGGAATGTTGGAACAAACTCACGGTCAAACCTAGGCACGAGTACTAAAATGTGCCCAGCCGGGGAAATCCACGGGAAGCCTTTGGCACGTAACAAACCACGCAAACCTCGTGGTACCGTAGCTTGTTCTTTTTGGATTGCTCGCGTCATCAAAAACACGTCACGACGGAAACCCTTTGAATTCAAGTGCCCGGAAGTGCGTTTTTTAAAATAAACAAGTTTGCTCCGAGTGCCATATAATAAACTATTTATACTAACCTAGCTTGCTCGAGCCGTACTGGGGAATATTGGCCTTGGGCCAATATTCTCCAGTACGGCCCTCGCGCTCGGTTAGTAAGAGGTTAATATCCGCCGGCCTTGCATAGCTTGAAGGCCTGTTTAAACGATTTTCAACCTTTCACCAACATTCGTTCAACTAGCAAATGTTGAAAGTTCAAGCAATGTTTTTGAGAGGCCGTTCAAACGGTTTCAGCTGACATCGAACCAACAGTCCGCCTAAAAATCCAAACAATTTTTTTTGCGAGGAACTGGGAATTTATTTTAAAGCCTGACAGCGTGTGCCTGCGTTTATGCGACAAATGCTATACGAAGAGTTAAAAAGACTTCAACTTCATCCAGCGCTTTGGAGAAAAAAGTCCAATGTTGAAACGATGTTGAGTGAAAGTTAAAACTAATTTAAATTTGTTTCAACACGATTTCAACATTTCTCAAAACTATTAACAATATTGAACGACATGTTTACGGGTTGAGCGAATGGTGAAGCAAATGTTGAAGCCATTTAAACAGGCCTAAAGTGGCCTTTTTCGTTCAGCCCCCGAGGAAGCTCGTCACCTCCGCCGTTGGGATCAGTCTGTCGTTATTATTTTGTATTTGAGATAATTTGCTGATCCAGGTCTACAAGTGATCCGGCACCACTCATTGGTTTGTCGCTGTGGAATTGCAGATTTTATTGTATTCTAAAGTGATAGGGTCATCTTTCGCACACTTCAGATTACCATGGACTGTTTTGTTGGTCCCACCACTCCCTTCTTCATATAAACCTTATTTTAGGTCCCCAAGGCGTTCATAATTAGACGGGGATACAAGTCATAAATCTATGCTCGATGGGCGGACATGATTGAACAAGACTTTTCACAATAGCGAGAAGCCACTTAATACAGGTTTGACTTTTGACAAGGGTATGGTCAGTGGTGTAGCTCAAATAACCTGCACCTAATGCACCAAGTATCGGCCCGCACGCAACTGGGCGAATCTTCATGGCAATAACTTCGTGACATTTTTTTCACTGAGCACGTTTCACAAGTCCGGACGACATTTTTAATTTCTTCCATACTTTGTTCAACCTTACTTAACTTCAAAAGCTCCGTCATCTTTTAGTCAAATGTCAGAACACAACAGAAACACCAATGTTTGTTTACTTTTCCACGAAATTAATGACGTCTGAGCGCATTTTGATTGATGTTTGCACTTTGAATATTTGCGTTTTTTTAAGCAGATGCGTTAGCCAAAACAAAAATTAGAGTTCAATTTTGCCATGATTTTTGATAGAGAAAAACAACTTTAGTCCGCCCAGTGCCTACGGAGTCTCAGTTAATTGTACTGTAGTTTTGTGGCTTTAGGAAGTTCAGTGAGCTTCTGGTCTCTTGGTTACCTGTCCAAACTGTGCGGCTGATTCTCCTTGAGTTATGTTTCATTCAGTTTCGTCAGTGTCTTCAGCGTATTCAATACTCCTGCCAAAAAGACTCTCCCGCTCCGCTTTAAATTCAGCCTCTGTGCGCAGTCGAAATCTCCGAGTATGTTTATCCCTGGTCTGAGAGAGAAGGAGAGTGAAAAAAAAAAGCAACGAATGAGAGATCAAGAAAAGTTACTTGCACGATTGTTAAGCTGGGTCTAAAAGGCAACGCAAATAAGAACAAATTGCAAACCAAAAAAGGTCACAACCCGAAAGGCGACTGCATAAATGGGACGATTAATATTTGGTAAATCTTTTCCAAGCTTAAGATAACGGCAATGGCGAAATATTGAAATTAAGGCGAAGAAGAAAATTAAATGTGCGAGGATTGGGGAGAAGGTAAGCTCTCAAAATTAAGATAAATCCAAGAACAATGTTTTGGCCATTCTGTACGTAGAGGGTGCACTGTTGTCATCCATCTGTTAATGTACAAAGGTATGATTTATTTAGAGAGGTACTGCTACATTCACTTCTCTCATCACTACTTCCGCCTTTGGAAAAAAAATTTTCTCGGAAAAAAATATTACATTTGAAAAAGGAATATCACAATGAGCGAGGGTGACGTTTCCATGTTTTACGTAACATCATTTTCAAGACTAGATGTAATTACCATTGGAAGGTTAATTTTGATAAAAGATTTTCAAACATTCCAGCATGGCGTGAATTTAATACGAAATACCTAATCTTGCACATAATGAGTTGCCTTGTATATTAAGTTCCTGAATGAAAAGTATTTCGCAAATTAGACAGTAAAATGTTTTTCTACACTTGCAGAGTACGCAAACCTTTTTGACAGGTCAGATTTAATAAGTCAAAGTTGATAGGTACCGCGCTCGAAATGTCCCCCTACCCCCAAACTGACCTCGAGAAAGTCTCCAATTTTTTGCACCCTTAACCAAAATGTTCCCCAAATAAGTTTTGGAATGATGTTTCAACAGGCTATTGTGGAGTGACCAAAAACAAACAAAATTGGCAAAATTTTCACGTATTTATACATTTAAGGAACGTATATAAACAATTTCACTCATCGTCTTTTTTTAATCATACAAAAGAAACCGCTGCTTTAATTATTAATAACAATTTGTACTCCAGCTAATAACATGTACCAAAGAAGAGATGCTAAGACAAGGCCATTATCATTTTTAACACTTACAAAAGATCGAAAAACGTTTCTTGATAACTTGAAATAAAACACTACAAGCACAACAAACGTCAATTGTAATGATAAACGTTGGAAAAAAAAACATAACTTGATCCGGCAAAGAAACCAACTGGTATCTTTTTAAGCTTGAATTCTTCAGAAAAAATTCAAAATGATAACAAGTTTATGAAATTGATAGCGCTCAAAAATCGACAATATGAACGCGTCGTACATTTTATCAAACGGCGTTATTAAAACCCAGTTACGGTTTTAAATAGATTTTCCATTCAACAAAATAAAACGTTTGCCACTACATTCACCTTAGCTTGCAAAGTACTTATGCAGTAAAATTCAAACGTTTTTAAAACTAAAAGAATTGTTGGCTCTGTTGCCTTGAAATCCTATCATATAACCATTTCATTGGATTTTCTTCGATCAACTTTACCCGCCTTGTTTGAAAACGGTGGATTGTGTGTTCTCTCAGTTGATAACCGCTATAAACTGAAAGCTGATAAATATTGTACTAATTGTACAAAATGAGTTAAAGTTCCAAAAACGCTCCACCTTTTCGGTTCTATTTTCTTTTCATGTACAAGATGAAATAAGAAAGTAATAGGTACGGCGGAACCCGGTTTTTACGGAAACTTTTGCATGTCCCTTAGCGTCCGTATTTACCGGTTTCTCAGAATAAACGTCACGGACACATGTTTCATCGATATAAACATTCAAGAATACATTAAAGCAACAGGACGATGATTAACCTTGTTAACTGTACTACAGAAAGAAACCTTACGCTCATTCAAACAGTCTTGCACTCATCGGCATACGGGAAACATTTTTTCAGGAGGGATGAATGAAATTAATTTGCCCGAATGAAACTTGTTGTTAGCTTGTGCAGAGAGAAGGTGGTGTCGGGGCTGCGCATTAGCGAGTGATCGTAAAGCGGGGTTTCATTGTAATGTGACAAAAAAATGTATATCTTGTAAAACAGTGTTCAAATGTCTACCGGTCTTAAAACGCGGCGTTGCCAAAATTATCAAGGAGAAAGTTGCTTCCAATTCCGCAGTGAAGCATGCCATTCCGTTCTGAAACTGAATTAGTTGGGAATCATTTCGGCTCCGGCAAGCGTGAAAAAAATTGGGGATCATTTCAGTTCCGAGGGCTATACAGATAATGAGCATGTGCTTTACAATTGAGGATCGTGTGGTTAAGTGTGATCGAGTTAAGGTTTCGGTAGCATTATCAAATTCTTTTTTCTTTTTGGGGTCGCAATGGGCCGAGAGGTAAGACTTCGGGCCACGAGTTATTGTTCTCAGTCTCGCTTTTTGTACTCGGGTGGCACGAGTAAAGTTTTCTGTCACGTTATCAAATTCTTCGCGTTCTTTGCACTCGAGCCGTGAGGCGCCGAGTTAAGAACTCGGGGAAGGGGAGGGGAGGGTCCCGAACTCCCTCATTTTTTTTCGCTTCCTTAGCTCCCCCTCCCTTTCCCCGATGTATTCTGCGAGTCACTTTTCTTTCGAATCAAACCATTTGGCGTCGGTTGTGAAGCGTTCGTGAACGTTTCCCTTAGCGCAGAGACGATTCTGGAGTCGTTAGAGCAAAAAGGTGAAGGCAATGATAGCATGTCGAGGTCGAGTGGCGATGAAAGCGAAAACGTAAGGATTAAAGCCCGTGGATGAGGATTATAGCATAAGAGAAAAGGAGGTAGCTTGAACATGGTGCATTCCGTTTCGTCTGATTAGCGAGGGTGACAGTTGTGCAAGAAATCATGAATCTTTGGAAGGTTTGTCGCACGAGCAGCACGCGCATGAATTTAACTCCGCATGATGTAGATGGTGGGCACTGATCGAAAACGCGAATAGAAAATCGAAACAGAAAAGTATAGTGAGGTTTTGCAGCTTTCTTTGGGACCCTCGCAAGACGCTTCAGAATGCTCAGAAAATTCACAGAATTCCAAAGATTCGAATGCAGACCTCACCACAAGCAACGCGAATGTTTTACAGAAGAAAAATGGTCATGTCGAATCGAACAATCGATCGCAAGTGCACGCTGCGGAAGGGGAGAAAAAAGAGACAGTTTCTGACTTAGTGAACGCTTGGAATAATAGGACAGCAGAGGTGCTCGATGTTTAGGTGAATCAGTAGGATCCATTAGCCTCTTATAACTTTCAAAGGTCATCTTTAAGAAATGCCGAAATCCACGTTTGAGAAAACTGCTGCTCTTTAGCTTTTATTTTAATGTCCACGCCTTAGGTTTTCATCCAGAGACTTACAAGTTTGAACTTCGCATAATAAACATCAAAATAGCCCCAAAAGAAAGTACCGCCAATAAGACTTTACAGAAAAGTAATCGGTGACGCGATCGCTATCGTGTCACACTCAGTCCTGCGATGACAATTCTCGTGTTTGATTCCTCCGCCGGAAAATTCCTGAACCTTCATGGGTTATCGCGCGGAGCATTTTTATTACGAAATGCGAAACAAGGCACGTTCAGAAAAATTGACGGGCCAAGGAATACATCACTCACGACAAATCATCCGAACGTACTTGCAATTTTGTCATCAGTTTTCCAGAAGGAACCGTTTTGTCAACAAACTTCTTTAATTTGTGCCCTAGAGCTCACAGAGCTTTGTCTGGCTAAATCATGTTTCATATCGTTGATACATCTGAGTAAAAGAATTTGAGCTTATATTGATAAGTTGATATTAGAGTGTTTATGTCAGTGTATGTTAAATATAGGAGATTTAGAAATTGTCAATTGTACAGAAATTTTCATCCATCGTCGACAAATGCTTCCCAAGAACCACCCAATAAACAAGATCTTCAACAGATACACACTAAAACTCAGCTACTCATGCATGCCAAACATGAAAACCATCATCGCATCACATAAAAAAACAGATACTCTCAAAGGTAGCAACAACCCCAAACCAAAATCATGACCCGAGCTGCAACTGCAGGAAGAAAGCAGAATGCCCACTTGATGGTAAATGCCTCCAAGCGAACGACGGTAACAACAACAGAATCGTACGTGGGACTGGCATCAAGCTTTAAAGAAGACCAAAGAACGATACCGAAACAACAATACATTCTTCCGAAACGCCAACAGACGCAATGCAACGGAACTATCTGAACAATATATGGACCCTGAAGGACGCAAACAAAACATTTCTAATTAAATGGAAAGTACCCAAAAAGTGCAAAACCGATAATACCACTAACAAGAAATGTAACCTATGTCTTCACGAAAAGTTTATTTCCGTAGAAAAGATCTTAGTAGCCAGAACAAACGCAATGAATTACCAAGTTCAAGTCCCTACAGCAATACTGAGATATGTACTCAAAACCTCTGGAATAACGTAAAGTAACCGTTTGTATCATGGCACGTGAATTGTATCACGCCACGAGCATTAGTATTTTATGGGTCTTGACAATCGGCGAGCCATGCGAGGCAGACGTGTGAGGCACTCAGGTTAGCCTAAAAAAAAAAAAAAAAAAAAAACACTCCGGTTAGCTTAACGGTTAGCATTTATGTTGGGGGTTGTTCATGCCTCGCACGTCTACCTCGCATGCCTCGCATGCCTCGCATATTTTCCACACTCGTATTTTATCGCCCAGCAAACGCTTGTTTTAAATCACCAGTTCGAATGATTTCACAAATCCAAACCCTCATATGAATAGATATGTACCAAAAACCTCTTGTCAGTGTAAAGTAATGTAATCGTTTGAATCATGGCACGTGAATTCTATCATGGCACGTGGAATTGTATTTTATCGCCTAGTAGCTGCTTGCTTTAAATCGCCAGTTTTTGATTACTTTATATACTTTACTGTCATTCGTTGAAGCTGCCTGATGAGTGTAGTCAGCTCCTGACCAAATACGAAACAGAGCTGTAGCAATAAAACGATAAATCACTTCTGAAGTCTGAACTATTTTTTCCTGAGTGTATATCTCTATATCTATCGAGTTGGGGGAGTTAGCGATGCTGGGAGTTATCACTGCTAAAAGATCGTAGGCTTACGCACCAAGCAGTCAAACATGGCCCGAGTATAAGCTGAAAACAGCTTCTTGTTTGTTCTGAAATGCGCGGGCAAAAGTGCTGCTTTGTGTAACCAACATTTTCAGTATTCAAGAACTTAAGCTATCGTTCAAAGTAAAAAGTAAACTTTTGTTTAAATTCAGCTTTCAATGTTAATTGCCTTTAGTCTTCATAAAGATCTTACAAAAACATCGAAACGATGATTCGCGCTATTTTGATGCTTCAACAAGCAACTTGATATTTGGAAAAAAAAAAAAGAGGCAAAGAAGTATCTATGTCCTTAAATTTTCTCGCAAAAAAAAAAAATAATAAAACAACAGGACTGTGACTGCGGTAAACTTTACTTCACAGATTGAGCGAGCAATGCTTTACATGTATGTACACAGAGACGAGCCCGTACAATAATCTCTAAGAATGTACAGAAATTCTTTTCCTTTGACTTTTTTTTTCATCACGTTTTAATTTACCATCCACCTTTTACTATCACCAATCGAGTCTCTATTCTGACTTCCCAAGAGCAAACGCACCCCACAAACATTTCATTTCGAAAACGGTTGTGAAAATGGTGTGCAGTTAACAGCGATGTTTCTTCAGTAATTGAAAAAGTTCAAGACAATCAGAACAATAAATCCCTTCTGGGAGAGGGTAGAATTTAATCAAGGTTTAATGAATAAATCAAATAATGATTTGACGTCACACAGGAAGGGATGAGTGGGTCCCCTCTCTCGTGATATGTGCCCGAATAATAGATTTTGATTGGCCTGCTTTTGTTGAAGACAATCAGAACAATACATCCCTACTAGGGGAGGACATATTTTAATGCATAAATTAATTTGTCGATTTGTGACTACGACGAAGAAAAAACAAGATGCCACTCTAATGGCATTACACGGAATGCTTAATGTAGCCCCAATTATTCCCCATCGTATGTTTCGCAGATATTTAAAAACTATCCTCCCTTGGCAATTGAAATAATTGTCTGAATGGTTTTATTCAGATATATTGCGTGATACTTATCGTTGTGTTACTAGGAATCATACCAGAAATAACTATGCAATAACGTCATGACCCCGCTGAACTGGTCTGGCCTCCTCTAGCTCTAATCCTTTGCGTTGATTATTCGATCTGCTTTTTAAAGCGGACTTTCTTTGCTGTGAACTCTCCCAATTTCCACTGTTTCAACTGTCGAGTACTACCTAGAAGTTACTATTTCGATTTACTGCTTGAAAAAGGTTTGTTTTCTCTCTGAAAACGGCAGATCAGAGTCTTAAATTCATACGTATGGCCGCCATTGAACAAAAACAACTTTTCGAAATGATGACTTGCTTTGACGTCACACAGGTAGAGATAAGTGGGTCCCCTCCCTCGTGATATACGCGCCGATAATAGATTTTGATTAGGCTGTTTTTGTTCAAGACAATCAGAACAATAAATCCCTTCTGGAAGAGGGTAGAATTTAATCAAGGTTTAATGAATAAATCAAATAATGATTTGACGTCACACAGGAAGGGATGAGTGGGTCCCCTCTCTCGTGATATATGCCGAATAATAGATTTTGATTGGCCTGCTTTTGTTGAAGACAATCAGAACAATACATCCCCACTAGGGGAGGACATATTTTAATGCATAAATTAATTTGTCGATTTGTGACTACGACGAAGAAAAAAAAAAAAAGATACCCGACCGAAACCTAGACACGGCCTGCCCTGCGGGCATTTCGTGTAATAATGAAAAATAATGAAATAAAATGAATCCCTACGCATTGTTCCCTCACCAAAGTGATTTCAGATTCCAAACGTGCTCGATAAATAAAATTAAAAAATCAACACTGCAAACAAACATTGTTCGGCGATTTCCGTTATTTAAAACGTTAGTTCAGTAAAGTAATAAGTTAAACTCCTTCTAACAATTAACATAATCCTTCTAACAATTAACATAAGTTAAAATCCTTCTAACAATCGAACTAAAGTTTCTCCTGTGCAGTATTGATTTCTTGAAACAAGCTAACGGGGAGTTTTTCAAGTATTAAAAGGTAAAATATACAAAGAGTAAATACAAAATAAAATGAAAGTAAAAAACTTACATGGTAATCTGTGTCCAAGTGGATCTCCGTTCCCTGCACTGCTGCACACATCTCACTTGCTTCTTTCTTTGTCATCTGAACACCGTTCAGCCCCAGGCCCCACGGCTGAGGAATACTACTGAGATGCTGAGTCAGTTCAGTTACTCCTCGGCCCACTGGATTGTGGGATAGGTTAAGCCACTCCAGCTCCGGCAGATCTTTTAGTGCACGGGCAACAGCTGTGACTTCCTTTTCACCCATCTGTGTACCCATCAGGCCCAGGTCAGTCAGATGAGGCACGCTGGGCAAGTGTGTGGCAAGCTCAGTGATCCCCTGACCCAGCGGGTTGGACGATAAATCAAGATTCTTCAAGTTTGAAATACTTTGTAGACTACGGGCAACAGCTGTGACTTCCTTTTCACCCATATGTGTTACGCTCAGGTCCAGCTCAGTCAGATGAGGCACGTTTAACAGGTGTTTGGCAAGCTCAATGATCCCCTGACCCAGCGGGTTGCATGATAAATCAAGATTCTTCACCTTTGAAATACTTTCTAAACTACGGGCAACAGCTGTGACTTCCCTTTCACCCATCTCTGTTTTGCTCAGGTCCAGCTCAGTCAGATGAGGCACGTTGAACAGGTGTTTGGCAAGCTCGCAGATCCCCTGACCCAGCAGGTTGGATGATATATTCAGCACTTGTAACTTCCGGACAAATTTAAGAGACTCGGCAAGTAGCCGACACTCTTTATCTCCCATATGAACATCTGACAAGTTGAGTTTGGTAAGTTGTGGTAAATGGTGAAGGTTCTCAGCCAAATTACTGAGAGTGCCATGCAAATTATTACGTGACAAGTCGAGTTCATGCAAATTATGGGCCTGGTGAAGTTGCTTGAAAATGTCAATCGCGGACTTGGCTGTTAAATTAAGAAATCTAAGTTTTAATTGATAAAGACTGTTAGTGACGGGAATGCATGAGAACAAACTTTCTTTCAGCTGATCATTGCAGGATTTCAGGTTAGTAGAAATGTCTATGACTCGAGGTACATTCACAAAAGGCAATGCGTTAGTTACAACCGTAAGGTCCTCACTTGTTGGTTCCATAAGCTTTATCCCTCTGACGAATGACAGAGAATGGTTTTGTGTCCGGCCAGACGTGCTCTCAGTCTCATTGCTATTCATCCGATTCTCCACGTGATCAACAGACCTCTGAGGAGGAGACTCTGGTGCTGATGTGAGTGCACGGAGTAGTTCAATACACCGCAGATGGTCCAAAGTTAAATCTTTCTTAATGGCAGTTAAGTGGAGGATCATTTGCCCGCGTTCTTTTTTGAGAAAAAAATCGTTTACTTGCAGGTCATTGTACTTTTCTACTTCAGCCGTGGTATCACCATAACAGGTCACAAGGACAGTTTCCAAATCGCGCAGTAAGGACAACACATTGTGATCTACCTTTTTCCCGTAGCTTGTCAAAAATAAATAACATGGTCCAGGTAAATCGGAAAATTTCAATGCGTGTTCTGTGGCAACAAGGGGCAGCTGGTCTTCATCTATCACCAAAACACTGTTCACACACCGAAGAAATCGTGCGAGGATATCCTGTCTATCTGAGGCCCGACAACACAGTAGACAATCTAAACTGATCGTACGAAACTTTCTTTGATCTTCAGACAGGTCTTCATCAGACGGTGTTTCAGTGAAGCTGCACTCTATCAGACCTTCCTTCTCTCCTATTATCCGCAGGTGACTTAAGACAGCACTGGTAGCTTCTGATGACAACTCACACACAAATTTCAGAACTTCAACAATCTTCCGGACTTTTTCAAAGGAATGGACTTGCGACAAGCAGGTGAGTTTGCCTTCTTTCGCACTCGCCAGTTCCTGAACGATGAACCAGGCAGAGAGAAATTCCTGTATAGTCTTATGCAGGAAGAAAACGCCTTGTTCACGACGACGTGAGCTTGAAAGGTTGGAAATTTGAAAGAAACCGGCACCAATAAATTTCTCAATGAGAGCGCGAATGTCCTCAGGCAGTTTGCTGAGCTTGAAGTAAAGGCAGTCCTCCATAAGAGCATTAAATGCTAGCTTTCCTAACTTTGAGAGGTCTTCTTTGTATTCATCTACACTTGCAAACGTCTGCTCAGGATTTTTGGCTGCCACGTGATCAAACAGGGTGTCAAAAAAACTTTTGTACAGGTCCGCCCGAGAGGTTAAGAGTTCTGGATTTTCTTTGTCCTTCCAAGCTAGACATAGCATCAACAGAAGAAGCGGTATTTTCGCCATATCCCACAGGTGGCGTTCAGTCAAGAATTCAGTAAACTTCCCTACATCATCTTGGTGATGCAGGAACTTGAGTGCAAATTTTTTAATTTGCTCTTTACTTTCAAACCCATTGATCTCGAACTGAGCATGGCTTGGTGCTCTTAGCTCTTCCTCTTTTGTCGCCCGGGTTGTCACCAGAACAGTACAATCTGGCAGTCGAACTCCCTTCCAAATCTCATAAACAGGTGATGATTTTTCACAGCTGTACTCATCAAAGCCATCCAAAACAAGCAGGACTTTCTGCTGGTTCTGAAGAATGTATTCATACAATTTATTAAATACCGTCGGGTCGTCAACAGACAACAGTTCAGCTTCTTGTAACATGGAGGTGATGTCTTGAGTATTGCATACATTTCGCAGCTTAATAAAAAGTGAAATATCGAATCTCGTCAGGATTTTTTTCTCGCCCCTTGACCAGTCTACAGCAAGTTTCTTTGCAAAGGTGGACTTTCCTATGCCAGGCCTTCCGTACACAAGAATTCGTTTAGGGATGAGATGATGTCCGCGGCCCTCAAATATCTCAGTGTAATCTTCGAGCTTCTTCTTTTTTGTTCCAGCAAGTTTTCTGTCATCTCTCAGAAATGATAACTCCACATACACCTCGTCAATATCCATGGTGTCGTCTGGGTTCCAAGGAGTAATCATCACCTGACTCATGGTACTGTTGTATAATGAGCACAGTTGATTCTGACTCCACTCCAAAAATACAGTTGAAGAATCTGTTGGCGAAAAGAAGTACATCTCTACTTTAAAGTGGCCATATCGGAAATTTTTTTTATTTTCTTATCTGAATCTAAACATCATCCTAAGAACTTCAGTGAAAAAAAATTTTCGATTTGCATAAAACGCGAATTTTTTATGAATTTTATAAGACGTTCAAATTTGCCGCCATTTTGGCCCACCATTCGCATTAGTCTCCTCTCGGTTTAGCAAGAGCTGTGACGTAGATTCAGGAACACGTGACTTCAGCCTTTCTCTGGATCTCACTGAAAACAAGTCGCGGTATTTCTGCACGTCTCTCGAAAATGCCGGAAAGATGTGTTGCAGCGAGATGTGGAAACATCAAAGACGAAGCGAATGGAATAAGCATGCACAGGATTCCTTTCTTTGGCACCACATGCCCGCAAAGACTGAGGAGGCGAAAGAAATGGATCGATTTTATGCTGAAGCGGAGGAAGATGTGGACGCGCGCCTGGAAAGACCTCGTCCTTGTGCTCGATGGACTTCAATGACGTGGAATTTCACAAGGCTGATGAATTCAGGTTTAAACTTAAAACGTGAACTAAAGTAGGATGACATCGCGTTTGTGTTTATCCTTTAAAACAGCTAAGCGAAAGGAAGACGAAGACCAAGAGCCACCTACGAAGAGGAGCAGGGAAAAGCGAATGGTAAGCTTTCGAAGCTGAATATTCACACCCGCTTGTGACATTCTAAGCGTTGTAACCTTCTGAGGTTTATAGTTTGACCTCACTGTTAACTCAGTCGCAAGTTTTATAAAATATGGCGTAATTGTTTTGTTATATATTCTCATAGATCGTGAGATCCGCGAAGTTTCGTTGAGACCAAGCTCTCAAAAAATACTAGCACAAATGCTAGCACTGATGTAAATAGATCGACGCGAGAACAGTCGCACTCGGCGAACACAGAAAACATTGTAAGCCACGATGTAGATATAGGGTAGATAAACTGCAGCAAGAATTCAACGAGCTCAAACAAATATTGTACACACATGCGTTGCAGAATTCTGCAAACAATAAAAATGTTGAAAAGTATAACAGCGTTATCTCTGAAAACCTAACCACCACAACGGGGGTTCAAAATAAAAATAAGGCACAAAACAAATAACAAGCGCAAAGAGCGCAGAAAAAAAATTGGCTAAAAAACGGATTGAGACACAAAGAGAAAAACACGAGAAATTCATGAAGAATTTTTCAAACAAACAACTTAGCGACAGCCTGTTAGCGTTATTTCTAAAGGGCTCAAATTTGTCCCGACACCGGTGACAGACACGAATTACATTAGACGCCAACTCTTGTTAGACTTCGAACATTTCGCCGGACGTATGCGCCTAAAAGATACAATGGATTTCGTAAACTGTGGGACAGTGACAAAAAGGAAATTAACCTGTTCATTGGACAAGCTAACAACTTCCATCCTACAATTAAATTTACGGCCGAAATTTCAGAGAACGAGACAAGCTATTATTATCACAGTTCAACACGTGTCCTTCCTGTAGTTCCGCGAGAACAATGTCGCTAGTCAGCGCGTCCCAATTGCCTTCGAGTTCCTTGCAGCAGTAGCACTCGCTGATATTTGCTAGCAGATCACGGCTACAGTTACCACAAGTACATCTACATGGAAAATAATTCGTTCGAATGTATGTGAGTACTTGGCCATAGTTTTGACAGATGATAATGAAGAGCGCGTATGCAAAATGCAAGGTGAGAACTTTACCATCCACTAACACGCACTCTATTCTCCAAGCGTTTCGTTAAATCTTTCTCGAGTCGTCGCTTCTCCTCTTGCTCCTTGCGAAATCTTTTTAGCCATTCTTCGTCTGCTATAGGCTCGTCCGTGTACGGTTCGAGTGTATCATCATCTTCACACGTATTAATTGTTTCGTGGACGCCATCTATCGCCTCGACTTCGACGCTTTCAAATTCGTCCTAGCTGCTTTCTTCAGCGGTTTGCTCACTTTCCGTGTCAGATAAGTTTTCTGCCATGGAATATACTTATTTGGAGCTAAGTTTTTCCTTCCTACCGGTGAATCTGACGATTTTCTTTCTGCCGCGAATGTACTTTACTGAAGGTCAAGTGAGTGCATAGACTCGAGAGTTCCAGAATGTACGTCACAGACCATGTCACGTGGCCCTATTGTGAGCCCGTCGGCATTCTCATCAGCGGGGTGGGTGGACCGCAATAAAATAGGATTTTAAAGATTTGTAAAATTCATAAAAAATTCGCGTTTCATGCAAATCGAAAATTTTTTTCTCGGACGTTCTTTGCGTAATGTAAAGATTCAGGTGAGAAAATAAAAAAAATTCCGTTATGGGCACTTTAACTTTTTACATACGCACATAGGAAACATTTCTTTAGGGGGGGGGGGGTGGAGTAGAAAGGAGAAGGGATGTGAGACTGGGAATTGATAATTTTGCACAAACGACGTCAACAGATCAGTTATTTAGTTCGGATTTAATAACAGCAGAACCCATCCATAAAAAAAATGATAAAAATAACAAAAAATGCCGTTAAAAATGAAAGGTATATTTTTTAATGATGGAGAGGAACGAAACTTGTTCTCTAATCAATATACCGTAAAATTTAATTTCGGAAATAAGCCCCGGGGCTTTTATTTTTCAAAAGCCCTTTTTTGAGGGGCCTATATACGGAGGGAAATTTGCGTGACAAAATCGGCTGGGCTTATACTTGGAGGGAAAGCAGCGTCTCAAAATCGATTCGCCTAACTTATTGTTGTACGCCTTAACCAAGGTATAACCAAGTAAAAGAACTTTTCAGCTACTTTCAACTGTTTATTTCTTTACAATTTTATACTCTCAACAACTTGCAATGACAAGATCAAGTTGGAAGGCAAAGAAATATTTCGTCTAAGTCCAGTTTGGGTGCAGGGTGGTGGAATAGAACTTCCTTGAAAGAACTTTGTCTATGTACCGAAGAAATTCAAGGCAAGAGTGAAGAGTGAACTAAGCAAACAGCAATAAACAGTGACACTTTTTGAATGCCATTCAAGGGTTCTTTTACTTGAAATAATTTATGTGTTAATTTTATGGTACCGTTTTTGCTTTGGTTAATTTTGTATTTTGAGGCAATTTCTAATTTTAAGCCTCCGGGGCTTATATTCGGTTTTTTAACGGAAGATTTTTTGCGTTTCGAGTTTGGGGGGGGGGGGGGGGGGGGTTATATTCGGAGGGGTTTATTTTCGGAATTTTACAGTATAAAAGCTCTATATCCACACATCATAAAACAAGACGCCTGGAGCGTTTACTTTATATTGGGGGTAAGGATACATGTACCTAGCCAAAAACTTAATTAAAGACTCTGTTGGCAAGTCTTCGGTGGTCTAGTGGTAAGGTTCCCGCTTAGACTACATTCCACTACAGGGGATTTTTCCGTATTGTGACGAATCCGGAACATTTTAGTAGCGGATTCGTTTTGCCGTTTACACGCAGATGAGTTTATCCGAAATAAAAACGTCCCGGTTTGGTCGCGTCTCCGGAGATTTTGAATCCGAAATCTAAAGTGAATACTTTGTGTCCGATTACTGTTTAATCCGCAATGTTTTGTAGTGTAAACAGTTCTTTCAATGAATCCGGATAATTTTCCACCTACGATGATACCGAATCGACAGCTTTTTTGTGAAGACGTCGAAGAGGCTCACGTCCATATAAGCTTGCGAACTCTTTTCTGGTACAAACGAATGTAAACTATATGAAACATATATTTTGAACTGAGGATGAAAGATCAAACAGAAGAAAGATCCTCGCAGTTAGTGTGAACGGGATTGGTAGAACACTGCACCGGCATTGCATCGATTCTCGGGTTCGACTCTTTTTAGGTAACTTATTTTTCTAACTTAAAAAAAATCCTCCAAGTGTTTCTTATAGTTTGTGTATGAAAATTTAGAAACAAACAAGTGTTTACCAAAAAAGTAAAAGAATATCAAAATGAACATAATAGAATAATCTGGGACAGAGATAAACACGATTTACCGTCAAATTTTTTACCTTGTAAAATGAATAAAGACAGTCCTTCCCATGCAGCCCACATATTTACGGGCAAAAAAATAATAAATGAAAATCTGCCAAATATTCAGCATAATGTTCCACTAACCACTCTTGATCATCAATTTTAACTCCTGAAGATTGAGCAGATACTGAGAATTGAACCATTTTCACGGTTTTGTGGACAGCGTGAATACATTGTGTCACTTTGAATCAAGTTTAATTGGTGAATGTTAAATTTATAGGTTTTACAAGAAATTGTTAAATTCTCTAAATTAATCTGTTTCTAAAACTAAAAAGCTTCAGGTAAGTTAAGAGAAGTACCTCCAAGTCTGATGCGCTTGGGAT
Organism: Pavona decussata; assembly: GCF_977016875.1. NCBI lineage: Eukaryota > Metazoa > Cnidaria > Anthozoa > Scleractinia > Agariciidae > Pavona > Pavona decussata. The sequence continues at coordinate 5,701,674 of NW_028145657.1, read as the reverse complement.
CCTGGTTACTAGGAAATGATGACTCTCTCTTTGATTTCTTGTTTGAGCTACTGTCTGATGAATCAAAGATAAAAAAGAAATCTAGTAACATCAAAGCAGTCTGCGAGATCAACATAGCAACCATATGACGTGAATTTTTCGTAATTTCTGCACATTTGCTTGACATTAAAACTCGACAATGCCATGTGACACAGGTGACTACAAACTTTAAAACAATTTTTATATAGTTATGCCAGTTCCTCGCCCCAGCCCCCTCTGGTAAGGTTACAATAAAGGCACTGTGGCTGGGTGGGTAGAGTTGCTGATTTGTTATCCTCTCTGCTGGCCACTTTGGTTCAGTAGTCCTGTTATCAACTCTTTGGCCTGAAGGCTAATCATCTGATCAGCCTCCAAACAATAACCATGTTTAAGATTTTATGTTAAACTGACAATGTTCCTTTTAGAAGTTTACAGTGTCTCCAATAAGCAATGCAGTGCTAAATACGTTAGCAGGTAAATTAAGTGATTTATTAAAATATATTCAATGTGGCCGAGAGACCTGAGCTGACAATACAGGCTGTGCGCTTTTAAGCTCAGATGAAATGACACTTTATTAAGTTCAGCAAACACAAGGGGACAAAGATCCAGGAACTAAGTCCCTGACACAAATTTCTTATAGTGTTGTTTAATTACTGCTTAAAAAGGCCATGGAAATTAAAGTGAATTTTTCAGTACTGGTCAAGTTTGTCCCAAGGTTGCCATTCAACTGCATAAAAAAATTACCAACTTTTCAGTGTCCACCCAAGATAAATACTTTGCCAATTAACTTACCAAAAATAAAATTCCCTGATTTTTCAGTGACGTTGTAGACGGGATTTAGACTCTTCACTGAATTGACACAAACATCCCTGTCTTTTCTCTGCGTGAAAATTTGCCTGTCGCAAATAGCATGTTAGTGTTCATATGCTACGTTCGCTCCAAGCCAAACATTCTTCACCTGAAGTCAATTTTGCTTAGCTCCTGCAGATGACATGGACATTTACACTAAACTCATCATGGGAAGGCTAAAATTCTTTACATCCCGGTAATTTATGAAGTGAACATAAATATCACCTAGCTCCTATGAACCAAGAGTGCATAACCTACTCTAATGTAACTTATAAATAGGAATTAATTATAACCTGCATGTTCTGAAGCTGTAGAAAAACTTTGCTGAGAGGCCTGGGCACTAGAACAGGATGACACTGGTGCTTCTTTACTTGATGCCAAAAGAACATCTAAACAAACAAAATAAAAAAGCTTTGTTATGATGTGGAATAAAAAGTGTTCACACTAGTAGGTTTGGCTGAGGTTTTCAAGCTTGTGAGAAATGTATATCTACTTCATAGATCAATGAATCATACAACTGCTATGGGTTGAAATTCAAAGATCCATTTTTGTCTACCAGTTTTTAAAATTAACCTTCAAGTTTCTTTCAGTACTTAAACATTTTGTGTCAACAATTTTTGAGTCACAAGCTGAAAGGTTACAATTTCCTTCTATAATTTCAGTTTTGGCTTGCTTAGGTGATTTTCTTGCGCTAATTCTGTAAACAACCCCAAGTTCATCCATCTGTTTGTTGGAAACACAGTCCATGACCATATTTAGAAGACATGTGCCAAAATTAAGTTTTCATTACCAGTCTCTCGCATTTTGGTCACTCACATTTTCAACATGTTAAAAATGGCACAATCCTTTTGATGACTTTGATTAGCACCTGTGTTTACTTGGTTTTGTCTGCCGGTTGATCAATGTCCAGATTTTTTCCCAGGTGGAAATCTTATTAAGATCTTGTAAGATCTTGCAAGATCTTGTAAGAATCTTGTAAGAATGAAAATAACACTAAGATCTTAATAAGATATTGTTAAGATTTGTTAAGATTTCAGATCTTAATAAGATCTTACGACACTTCTTTACAAAATCTTAATGCAAACTATACAATCTCCAGCATTTTAAGATCTTAAAAGTTCTTACAAGATCTTACTAAATTCTTGTAAGATTCTTGTAAGAATCTTGAAAAAATCCTCAACCTAACAATCAATAAGATCTTAAAAAATTTTAATAAGATCTTATCCATTTCTTAATATTTTCTTATTCAGATCTTATCAAAATTTGTGACAAGATCTAATAAGAATTCTTGTTAAGATCTTAAGAATTAACTTACAAGAATCTTGTTAAGATCTTACTATGAGTTAAAAATAAGATCTTAAACAGATTTTGATAAGATCTTACCTATTTCTTAATGTTTCCTTAATAAGATCTTAATCAAAATTTGTACCAAAATCTTACAACCAATTTTCTGATTAAGATCTTACTACCTTACAATTATCTTGGTAAGATCTTAGCACGAATACCGGTAATTAAGAAAAAGATCTTTTAAAAACAGTTTTTATGAAGATCTAGTAAAAAAAAAAACCTTCTGTTATCTCAATTCTTTATTAAGACCTCATAATATCTTACAAGAATCTTCACAGGATCTAAGAATAAATGCCAGCAAGACTCTCTGTGATAATCTCTTTCTTCAGTGTCCTAAGTTGATAAACGCTATGTAGACTTGTGTGTTTCTAAAAAAAGGCTTAAAAGATATGACTGTCAAGACTTACAGTTTGCAGTTTACAGATTGTATTCGCATAAAAAAAAAACTTAATGCACCGTCCTACACTGAAACGCATTTGTGAAAACACGAATACCTACAAACCTTCTTTGATGAATCTAAACTCCATTTAATGCCAAAAAGAACAACAGTGCTTTGAATCATAATTCCTACGATTTTCATGTACAATGCTAGCTTTTAAAATGAGCAAGAAAACGTGGATAAACGCGGGCCGGAATCACACTGAATCACAGGGCCGAATCACAGCATGGCAACACCGGCAGCCATCTTGGATTTCATTCAGACTGGGAAGACTGGGCACCATTTTGGTCAGCAGATATGCCACTGCAGGCTCGGAGAAAGACCGTTTCATGTTAGATTTTAGGCGAATCATTTCACAGGTATCCCAAGCTGTATGAGCGTTAAATAAAGACCTTTGTTTTGACCTTTGTAATTTGAGTGTCACGATGATCTGAGTGTTACGCAATGGCGTAAATTATAAGGGTTTGTATGGGAATTTACGAACGTGTTTTGGAATCGAAAATAAATGGCATGAATTGAAAAAAGAAATGGCTTACGTTGTCTCCTCGGTATCTTGCCAGTGTTTTTGTGCCGTATTTTGGCCATTTCAGCGCGATTTAGTGGGTTTTAGGTTTGCTGATTTCCTCTCTATATATAATCTCCCCAAGGTAGGTTACTGCAGCGCGAGGCTCGGCAGATCTCCGAATAATAAAACAGCCGTTAATTCGCCCCAAAAGCTCCAATCGTCTCGAAATTCCACATAGAGCTCGCACCATAGCTCCTCTAACCACTCGCTTCCTTCATCGGACGAAAACGTCCGCGGAACGGGAATTTCACCCGGCAAAACTCAAGACGCTTTTCCATCACAGACCTTCGAAACATGCTTGATTCGTATGTTCCGTGCACCGACGGTTGGAAAATCGCCTTAGCAGCCAGGCCTCCAGGTTCAAATCACTTGCCCACCCGGTGGGACAGCGGCCAATTCTCGACCACAACAATAACACTCTCCCTCCGGGCCCTGCCAAGAGCGGATTGTCTCCATTGTGTTACATTCACCAATCGGAGTAAAGCAATATTTAAATAGAGGATTTTCTCGTCGTTTGAATTGAAAAGGGGAAAGCGGTTTAACATGCATACGTAAGGCGAACATCTCTATTGAAGATGCTTTCAAAACATCGCGACAGCAATCGAGGCGGCGAAAATTTCGACAAAGCGCCGAAACAAGTCAGAGCGTGCGGATATTCACCAGAGTGGAAGTTATGGTGAGTACTGTTTACATTTACGCCAGAGAGTAATAAAAATTATATTTATATTTAAGAAAACTGAGTTTATATTTATAATTAAGACAACTGACTGGGGGTATTGGCAAAGGCATAAACAATAACTGAGATCTAAGGCAGAAATTAATTCGCATCCGCACTATGTGTCACGAGTTTGAAATATCTGCGGCGACATTATTCTTTGTGTTAACCTGAGTATTAACTGTCTCATAGGGTACTTGGAAACTACGAACACGCACCGGATGAAATCGTCCTTGTCAACGATATCCTTGTACATTCGAACGAGAAAAAAGAAAATTCTGAGACAGTTTTATCCCGTCAGATGTTAGGATGGATCATCAACGATTCGTTTGATGGAAAGGTTTGTGTCGTACAAAGGGGGTCCAGAAAAAGTAGACAACGGGCTTATTTAAACCTTAGACGGAAAAGGCTTCAGGTACTAAAGGATGACTGTATTGCAACAGATGGGAGCTCCTACAGCTGTATTACGTCGTTGCAAAACCTACAGATTCCAGGTAATTGGCATTCTATCACTGACCGTCATGATCAAGTTAGTTTTATTCGCCACGAAAACTGGGAATTTTGCGGCCAAAGAGGGACCACTGAACTTTTGGTAAAGGAAACCAAACCACATGAAGTTTCACTTACAGCCAAGTCCCATTGTAGCACTGTGGACCTAAAAAATAACCTCAAATTTGACAATATGTTTAAAGACACACCTATTGAAGAGCAAATTTTACTTGCTATGAACTATATTGATCAATCCTCCCTTTGCTTTGGTTTTCAAGACGATGATGATTGTGTTTTAACTACTTTACCTCACGTGACTGGTATTCTGCAGGAATTGTACCCAGTTGAAAATCAAAGCAAACGAGTGTTTGCTCACAATTGTTTAGTACTGAGTGGTTCTGGGGGAATTTGTGCCAACTGTGCTCGGCTTCGGTTAACAAGCGCAAACCGAAAAAGACGCAAAGAAAACCAACCAGTCATTCATCCCAAGTGCAACAAAAGGTTTATGAGCAAAGAAGAAGTGCAACTTCAGTTGAAAATGGAACAAACAGCTCGGTATAACGCAGAAAAACGAGAGCAATATTGGCGGGAGAAGTTCAAGAAGGAATGCGTTGACGTTGTACATGATGACCAGGAAGACCTCCTAGAAATGTTCGCTGGTGTACAGCAAAAAGATGTCCCAGAAAACATGCAGTGTTTGTGGCAGGAACAGGAAAAAATTCATCAAACCAAAAGCAAAAACGGGTACAGATGGCACCCAAAGTAAGCAACACAGTCAAACGATAAGTTAACCGGAGGGCTTAATTAAGGGAGAGAGGGATGCAAAATTTATGTCACCTCACATATAGACAATGGAAACACAAAATCATGGGTGAAGCTTGACTCATTTTGTCGAAATTTGCAAGGGATTAAACTCCTCCACTAATTTTATTGGGACCCCGGATAAGTTGTTACCTAAATTTTGCGAAAGGAAAGCTTCTGGCGTTTATCGAGAGATTACATTAGAAGTATGAACAAAGCTTTTGACAACACACATCATAAATTCAAACGCTGTTCTAACTCCCCCACTGGATGAATTTATCCGCCATTCTTTAAATAACAGGGGCCTATGATGACAACAAGTGGCATCAATTTAAATTTAATTACTGTAATATAATATACAATCAATGATTTGTAAAGCATGTGCATTTAATAGGCCAATGGTTTCCTTCACTGAAGTTCATTATAAATATTTATTTCAAGAGGTGCGTGTTCGTAGTTTCCAAGTACCCTATGAGACAGTTAATACTCAGGTTAACACAAAGAATAATGTCGCCGCAGATATTTCAAACTCGTGACACATAGTGCGGATGCGAATTAATTTCTGCCTTAGATCTCAGTTATTGTTTATGCCTTTGCCAATACCCCCAGTCAGTTGTCTTAATTATAAATATAAACTCAGTTTTCTTAAATATAAATATAATTTTTATTACTCTCTGGCGTAAATGTAAACAGTACTCACCATAACTTCCACTCTGGTGAATATCCGCACGCTCTGACTTGTTTCGGCGCTTTGTCGAAATTTTCGCCGCCTCGATTGCTGTCGCGATGTTTTGAAAGCATCTTCAATAGAGATGTTCGCCTTACGTATGCATGTTAAACCGCTTTCCCCTTTTCAATTCAAACGACGAGAAAATCCTCTATTTAAATATTGCTTTACTCCGATTGGTGAATGTAACACAATGGAGACAATCCGCTCTTGGCAGGGCCCGGAGGGAGAGTGTTATTGTTGTGGTCGAGAATTGGCCGCTGTCCCACCGGGTGGGCAAGTGATTTGAACCTGGAGGCCTGGCTGCTAAGGCGATTTTCCAACCGTCGGTGCACGGAACATACGAATCAAGCATGTTTCGAAGGTCTGTGATGGAAAAGCGTCTTGAGTTTTGCCGGGTGAAATTCCCGTTCCGCGGACGTTTTCGTCCGATGAAGGAAGCGAGTGGTTAGAGGAGCTATGGTGCGAGCTCTATGTGGAATTTCGAGACGATTGGAGCTTTTGGGGCGAATTAACGGCTGTTTTATTATTCGGAGATCTGCCGAGCCTCGCGCTGCAGTAACCTACCTTGGGGAGATTATATATAGAGAGGAAATCAGCAAACCTAAAACCCACTAAATCGCGCTGAAATGGCCAAAATACGGCACAAAAACACTGGCAAGATACCGAGGAGACAAGGTAAGCCATTTCTTTTTTCAATTCATGCCATTTACTTTCGATTCCAAAACACGTTCGTAAATTCCCATACAAACCCTTATAATTTACGCCATTGCGTAACACTCAGATCATCGTGACACTCAAATTACAAAGGTCAAAACAAAGGTCTTTATTTAACGCTCATACAGCTTGGGATACCTGTGATCATTTTAGGCACGATTCAAGTTTTCAGCACACATTTCCTCTGGATTTTACCTCTGTTAAAGCTAAAAAATGATGGCTTCAAGCAGCAAACTGTGGACAATCACTTTTTAGAAAGAGGTAAGTTTGGACACCAATCATTTTGTGAAAGACTGCATGAAAATGTGTGATCATCCACTCAAATTACAAACAACATGGATCGTTACAGACAACGAGCATGCATATGTGCTTCTTGAAGTTTGTTGAGGTGGTCATTCCCCATTTAGTTTTTATACAAAGCCTTTGAAAACGTTTTTATGGAGTAATTTGTAGCCGGGTTAATATCATGACAGTCTTGGTATAATCTGAAAACGTGAGTGATCGATCTTGATTTGGCGTGAAGATCAGTTTATGATCTTCGTGGAGTGTATGGCTCATTTTACTCAGATCAGGAACTAACAAGATTGTTACGGGTGAAAAGCTCACTGCAACATTGCCTAAAAAGTTAATGACAGCCTAGCCAGTCACTGTGATCACTCAGAAGAACTGACTTAAAGTGCACAATTTTCGGTTTTACTGTAGATTTTCAACTCCATTTTGTAATGTCAAGGTCGAGACTCAAGACTCCAGCTTCAGAGTCAAGTCACCAAATCCTGCTCAATAAAGTCACTTATATTTATGACTGTTGGAGTCTATTTTAACTGATTTAATTTTGTTGTAAATCGTGACTTCTGCTACTTCTACTCAGGAACTATAATACTAAATAAAATTTTGTAACTTGCATAATGACAGTATTTGATCAGTACTTGATAACATAGTTCATTAGTTGAAAATAGCAAGCAAAATAAAGGGAACACTAAGTAACAATCCTTTTGATCAATGCAATCATGTTTTCTTATAAAGAGTGACCTATTTCACTGCAGGCAGAACTACAATGTAAGTTGCACTGCCCAGACATACATCTGTACAGTTAACAATGAAATAATCATTATAATAATCTTTTTGTATTTGAGCATGGAATTTTCTTTTTACATCAAAGCCACATGTAAATTTAGACTTGGGTTTCCTATGAACAAGGCAGCCAGTGCTGAGTTGTCTGCATGTGCTACTACAAAACATTGTGAGAATGCTGAGTCAACTGAAGTAAGAGAATGAGATAACACTGTGTACTCTGGTCAGGACATAAGTTAACATGACTGTCTTATTTTCCTGTACAGGTCCCTCTAGCCCTGGAGGTGCAGCTGAATGAAATGTGGGAGAAGATTAATTTTTCTATATTTTATTAATTTTATAAGTTGGAGCTGGCAAGCAACACTTGCAAAGTGAAAGCATCCGTGGTATTTTTCTGAGCCACCACAAATTATGAAAGTGCATGTTTAGAGCCAGTTGAACTGAGTGAGCATCTGTGAGTTAAATGCAGACCTTGTGAGAAAAAAAAGGGTTTATTTTTATTTTTTTATGTTAGTTTACTTATTTTAGCTCATTTTTCTTACTCAAGATTCACTTTATTTCTTGAAGTCAAAAATCAACGAAGTGCTTGTATTTTAAAGGTAGTGAATTTTGACCCAAAATTGTGGTACCCTAATGACTCTGCCTCTTTGATCTCTGTGTAAATTTTCTGGGACACAATCAAACCAAATTGAGTTTAATGGGTTCACTTATTAATTTTTGAGTAAAACTCAGTTTCCAGTTCAGTTTATTGCATGATCTGTAAATAAAGGGGACAAAAAATTATCATTAAATAAAATAACAGGTTTTCTATAGATCATATAAACGGTTTTTTGAAGTCTTTGTTATAGTAATTTCACAATTTTATGGTGTGAGACCTTCTAATAAACTGTTGGTCAAATCTTGATTTTGTGTCCTATAATACCTCTTATGATGTCTTAAGCTTGAGATTGATTATTATATCTTGACTATCGACTTTAAATTCCTTACTAAGATTCTTATCAGATTTTGCTAAGATCTTGTAAGATCTTACTGTAATCTTACCAAGATCTTGCAAGAATCTTACAAGAATCTTGTAAGAATCTTGTAAGAATCTTACAAGATCTTGTAAGAATCTTGTAAGAATCTTAACTAAGATAAGATCTTGTTAAGAAACTTAATAAGAATCTTACCAAGATCTTGTAAGAAACCTGTAAGAATCTTACAAGGTCTTGTAAGATCTTGACTATCAACTGCAAGTTCCTTACTAAGATTCTTATCAGATTTTACTAAGATCTTGTAAGATCTTACTGTAATCTTACCAAGATCTTGTAAGAATCTTACAAGAATCTTGTAAGAATCTTGTAAGAATCTTACAAGATCTTGTAAGAATCTTGTAAGAATCTTAACTAAGAAGTAAGATAAGATCTTGTTAAGAAACTTAATAAGAATCTTAATAAGATCTTAATAAGATTTCCACCTGGGTTTACCTCAGTCTCCAGATTTTCAGTGTTTTGAGGTATTGAGAGGTCTGCTACTTTTGAACTAACAATAAAACATTGTCAGCTAAGACATCCTATGTGTATCATGTCTCTTGGATTATCTAACAATAAAACATTGTCAGCTAAGACATCCTATGTGTATCATGTCTCTTGGATTATCTAACAATAAAACATTGTCAGCTAAGACATCCTATATGTATCATGTCTCTTGGATTACCTAACAATAAAACATTGTCAGCCAAGACATCCTATAAAGTGTGGACAATATGCGAGCCAGCGAGGCAGACGTGCGAGGCATGCAAGGCAGACGTTCGAGGCATGAACAAAACATGCGAGGCATGAACAACCCCCAACATAAATGCTATATAACCGTTAAGCTAACCGGGGAGCTATTTAAGCTAACCGGTGTGCTTTTTGGGCTAACCAGAGTGTTTTTTAGGCTAACCTGAGTGCCTCGCACGTCTGCCTCACATGGCTCACTGGATCGCTGGCTTGCAGATTGTCAAGACCCCATCCTTTATGCATGTATCATGTCTCTTAGATTATCTAACAATAAAACATTGTAAGCTAAGACATCCTATATGTATCATGTCTCTTGGATTATCTAACAATATAACATTGTAAGCTAAGACATCCTATGTATCATGTCTTTTGGATTATCTTCTGTTTTCAAATTTTGGTCAGTACTTTTGTAAATCCTTTAAACCCCAAGAGTGATCAGCATCACATTTCTCCTTGTGACATCAATATTTATCAGAATCAGAGTGGTTATGAGAATTAAGGACACAATCACACAAGATGATGAACAGCCAAAAAACACAGCAAAAAGGACACCACAACTGCAGCTAAGCAATAGCAAAAAGCAAATGACTTTTGGACGAGCAGTGCCACAAAAACAACTGCATGTGAGCATCACAGAGTGTCCCTGCTAGAACTCCTGGGCTGCCCCTGTGTCCATCGCACAACAGGAAGTCCTGCTGACCAGCATTGTCATGCTCAAAATTTAAGATCGTGCCTCCAGTAATACAGAAGTATTTTTGTACAGTTTATGACTATGTGGGAAAAGCATACTACTGGAATCTAAAAAGAAAATTTGGTATATCGGGGCCTTTTTTTTAAGAGATCATTAAGCAAAAATTATCCAATAAAGCAGTAAAATACAAAGCAATGTATGGCATTTTTTTTTCAAATTAAAGCTTTATTATCTCAGAAAATGCATGGTTATACCCCCAATTTTTGTTTTTGGATACCAAGAGCACTTGCTAAGTTCTGCTTTCACAGCATAGTTTTAAACCGCGCAAAAAAAAGTGTGGACAATATGCGAGCCAGCGAGGCATGCGAGGCAGACGTGCTAGGCATCAACAAAACATGCGAGGCATATGAGGCATGAAAAACCCCCAACATAAATGCTAACCATTACTAAAGCTAACCGGGGAGCTATTTAGGCTAACTGGAATGCTTTTTAGCCTAACCGGAGTGTTTTTTAGGCTAACTTGAGTGCCTCGCACGTCTGCCTTGCATGGCTTGCTGGCTCCCAGATTGTCAAGACCCCAAAAATATCCCTGTATTTATTGGCACCACCCATGGGAAACCCAAGTATCTCAAGATGCACAGAGCGTACGTGCAGTAACAAAAGTAGGCACCGTCCAAAACTTTGCCTAAATTTCATTTAGCTAGGTTTAAATGTTGGTATTAGGTGTTAAAGGGTTAATCAGTATAATCAGTACCTTGATAGTGAGGCCACTGCTTGAAAACATTATGATCACTTAAAATGTTGGTGACAACAGAAGCAGCCATAGCACTGGCAAAAGAACTCCACTTCTCTGTCATAGACTCATTGTCATCTGCATAATTTGATATCCCTTTCACCACAAGCCATTCAATCTGAACATCAAATGCTGCTGTGAAAAGACCTGCAACAGAAAAAAAAATGATTCACTTTGAAAATGCCAAGAAATGCCTGTAAGTGAATGAGAAGTCAGAGGCATATGCTACAATTAATGTCCGACATTTTGTCTAAGATTATTCAAATTCAGATGTATTTCTATTTCTAGATTGCAATGATATTCCAAATCTAGACCATTAAAAGAATAAGAATCACACTCGTATCTTTTTGCATACCAGTCAAATGCTCTACATCTGAGCTACTGAGAGATTGACTCATAGCAGCATGGGCCATTTACTAGGTTCACATGTGACATATGCAGAGCTACAGTACTGTGTACATACTCTTGTGATGAGTGATGTTGAAAGCACCTCACATGGTGATAAATACAGAGAGAGAGTGAATATTGAGCTAGACGATCAAAAGACCAAGAAATGTGTAATGTTCAACATGTCACAAACATGACAAAAAAAAATCCAATCCATTTACAGAATGTAATGTATGAAGCTAGCAGTAGCCTAACTTGTTGGGATAGTCAAAAAGTAAACAACCTAGCTCACCACAAGTGCCTGAAACTCAGTACATGGTTACCGCATTAGACTAACAAATGGAAGTTAAGGTCATGGGTTTGATTCCTGTTGGACTCAGTCTCAAGATTTTCTCTTTCTCCCATCCTTGTTCATAATGACTTGATGATTACCTTAACATCTTTGTCAATTCTTTAAACATGTTCTCACCTTCACCTTCCATCTCTATGGCAGTTGCATCAGGGTGGGAATCTGCCAGTTGTTTGCGCCGCCATTCAGAACAGACTTGCTCTGGGCCACTTAAGAATTCACCATCGCAATGCACTCTGACTTCTCGAGCTAGTGGGTCCTTCAGAGGTGGCACCCAGCCATCAGCTGCATGCTTGATGACATCAAGAAAGCGTCTGCTCACATAGCTTCTCATGCCAGTTGATTGTTCTCTTAACTTTGCAGAAACAACAACATCTCCCAAGTTTGTTCTCTCAGGATTCAGACCACTGCATATTCCAACTGAAATGACAGCTTTGGGTCGTAACACTGTGGCGGCATTCTTCACAGTAATCAAAGAACTGCCAGGTCCACTGGAACCTTCAGAGCATCGCATTAATGCTATGGTCACTTTCTCCTTTTGTCTCTCGTCCACATCCTCAAAGAAAACATACCCAAGGCCATCAAAATACCATTTGAAAGGATTGTGCAACTGCTTATAACAAGCTAGGAACTCACAATCCTTCACAGTCAGTAAAAGTAGATCAACAGGTAAATGCGTGTCATTTGGGTATTTTGTTGTTGCTTGAACATCTTTCATTGAGGGTAAATCAGCAATCAGCTGAGGTGGGGAGCCATTTTCATCTTTTGAACTAGTATCAGGGCTCTTGCTGGTTTCTGACATGTCTGTAAACTGAGGTAATAAAAAGAACACAAACCAATAAATTATTATTACAACATAATTACAACTGCAGAAGGCTATCTAATTTAACAAACTTACTAGTATGGATTAAGTGAAAGTATAGAGTGTATGACTTAATGTTGGCAAATTAGATGCTTTCCTGTGATAATAGTTAATTAATGTAGATCGAGAAATGGACATAAAAACCAGGAAGACAAGACAATGCATAACTTGATGGCAAAAATTAAGAACAATAATAAAAATATTATATGCATGGCAATGTTGTAATTTCCTCACAGGCTGAGGGGGAGAACCACAAGAATGGTGATAATAATGATGATATGACAATGATGATAATGATGACAATAGCTACATGTAGCTGCATAACAATGACTTGGGATAAAACAGTACATGCATGGCAGTTAAAATTATTTTAAAATAATTGATTATACACCTGGCCTGGTGGCACTGTCAATATCGATCCTTGACTTTAGCGATTGCATGATAATTTACTATTAATATACAGTAGAACCCCGGTAACACTGAACACTGACGTAGAAAGTAAGGATAATTTTTCAAACCTAATGTACTGACTTAAACACTAGAATGACATCGGATGTCAAAACGTCAGCTCATACAGTCAGTCACCTTTGCAATAATTGCCAAATAAAATAATAAGTTGTCAACTCATATGCAAATACAGTATACTCCTGTGAATGCAATTGCCATGTGTTAAATGCAAAAGATCTAAGAGTTTTATGCACCTTTAAACAGTGGTGGGAGCACCAGTTATCGAAGTCAGTGAATCCAACATGCTTATTTACAGTTCTACCCTAAAGCCACCTCAGTCAGATCCATTCAGCCACGAAGTGAATTTAAAATGTATGTCTCAGCCTATATTTATTTATTTATTCATTCATTTATTTATCTATTTATTAATTAATTATTAATAATTTATTTATTTATTTATTTATTTATATAGATTGGGGGACAAAACACATGGAGAATCAACAATAGGACACAAGGTATATATACCTGCCAACTCTCACGTCTGCGGGTTGAAAATTTCGATCTCACACCGGCTCACGCTTGAGGGCGAATTTCTTCTCCTTGAAAAATGTGAGTTGTTTCCGTCTTGATTGACACAATTTCCAAAAATTTGTTAACCCAGACCCATGTAAGGAATGAAAACCATGTAATGACAATACCTTTCTCGGGATCTCTGATTTTTGAAGGTGAAAAGCACTGGGAGCGAGGTCGCGTTTATACGCGTCCTAAGTCTGGGACTGGGAAAGTTTCCGTTTTTGGACATCTTCGGACAACTTCGGACTTCTTCGAGAATCTTTGGAAATGAGCGTGTCACCTTTAACAAATCCCAGCACTCCAAGGATAACAATCTCATGCTTATATCTCAGAAAAAGTTGGCAGGTATACACAAGGTCCCTTACAAGGGTCGACCTCCAAAGGTCAGTGGACGTAACAGAAAACAGAGTAGATACAGGCATAGACAGGCATACAAAATACAACGATCTACAGAAGCGAACAGCATATTATTTATATATATTAAGGAGAAGACAAAAATACAAACAGAAGCAAGTTTGACAATAAAATAAATTAAACACAGTGGTGGGTAAATAATGAGCGCGTATGCAGCGAAGGGGTAAGGTCCAACAAGAACAGACAGAGTGGGTGCTAGGGCAGCGGTACAGAGGGCAGATTATGAGCCATGTACGGATGTTATTAACGTCATAAATTTATGTTCTGCAGTTTATCAAAGAGGAGGGCTTTCAGCTGGAACTTGAAGACAGATGTAGATTACTGGTAGTTTTCCGTGTTGTACTTGTATTTAGTTCATAGTACAATTTTACCTACTCACATGCTTGAACTTTAAGACACTACATTACTATAAAAGATGTGGAACACTATCCCAGAGCATTATCCTGGCCATATTTGTATGAACACAAACATGAAGTAGGGGTCTAGCAACAATTTACATGTAGTTTACCCAGCCACTCTCCCTTTCCCTTTGGAGGAGGATTTTTATGTAAGTTATTAAACTGGGGATCACTCCTTGTGGTTTGATTAAGCTCCTGGTATTGCTCGTATCAAGTGCCATCTTAATTATACCTTTGCCTTTATCAGGTCCAATCTAGCCTGTATGATGCTGGAGACATAAGAAAGGCTCTACCAATACACTTTTCCTACTTTATGATATTGGGGAGGTAAATCACAGAGGCTTATAGTTTGTTTGGTGTGTATAGCCCAAAGTCAAATTAAACTGCCATAGGGATGTGTGCCCGCCCTGATTCTGCCATCTTGTTGTCTGTTTACTTTGTCTTAAAATTATAAAGGACTGTTATCCAGCTACATGCCATTCCAATACTCAGGATGTGTGGAATAATGACATTAATTCCTTTTACCGATACCTGGCATGGTAGTTTTCAAGTGCAAAGTTGTTCAATGTTTTCATAGAATTTATATATTAACACTTTTAATTAAAATCTAGCATTCACAGCTAATAAAAATCGACTTCTGTTGAGCAACATTAATCACTTGAGACACTTCTCAGAGCCAGTAAGTTCTGGACCTTTGGGAAACAGATCCCACATATAAAAAAAGGAACTAGAAAATTAAATATTTTGATCTTAAACTGGGTCCAAAAGTTCCAAAGAGTACACCCCTTCCCCACCCCCGTCGGGATTTATGGTAAGATTATAGTATCCACGGCTCAGAAACTTACGGTTAATTAAATAAGAGCTAGATTTCGCCTACTTTGCAACCACTAACAGTCTCCCCTGACATCAGGAATGAAGACGAGAAGAATAAGAATTGAAGAGTACTGCTCTATAAACGTTTGAAATCGAAAGTAGATCGGCCGATGGATGTTGAGTACTAGCAGGTACTTAGCTATAGTGCATCTCAGATTTGGAGCCGACGGCTGGTTGAAATTGTAAGCTTATTACTTGGTTTAATTTAACTTCATTGCTGGTAAAACCTCCCAGCTTACAGATTACTTTTTTCCTTAATTAGTACCGATAATAACTTTGATTCTTTCCCAAGCAAGTGCGTTGAAATGATGAATGCATTATTAGCTAAAGTTCAGATAACTTTAGCTTTCACCAGCTTATTCATACCTCGCTTTGCAGTTAGACTGAGTTAGAACATCGTTGGTTTCGAATTCGTTGAGATTCAGTCTTGTACAGCTGTCGACATAAACAGTGAAAAATGAGAGGTTTCTCTTACAAAACAGAGCAGAAGCTTTCAAACTTACATCAATGCAGAATAAAGGAATGGAAGCTCACAAACCGATAAGCTTTGACTTCCTGCTTCTTCGATTCTTCCTGCTAAAGAATGCTTACTACGTCAATCGTGTGACAACCAAATATGGTAAAACATTTGGTGTCTCCTACTATCACCTCAGGCGACTCATTTTGACAGCCTTGATGAGTTTTCCTCGATCTGCAAATTTGCATTGAACAACGTTTATATTGGATATCTGCGGCACCGACGGTTTAAAGCTGACCTGCATGGAAAATCTCTTACCAAAGAAGAGAGCTTGCTCACGTGCTAAATCAAGCACACCGGTCACGAAAATATAAATGGAAATTGAAGTCACGCAAAAGAATATCACGCAATTGAAAGCCTCCCTCGCAGATGCTCCTTTGGTTCGTCACGCAATCTTTTCTCCCCAAAGAGAACGAGAGAGGAAAGATTACGTGACGAGTCAAAAGAGTGTCTGCGAGGAAGAGTGTCTGCTACGCAATTGAAGGTCAATGTCCAGTTTTTATGTCTGTTCGAAGGATGTTCTAAATCATCAAAGCTTATAAGCTGAAAATTTTAAGTTCCAAAAAGTTTTCGGGAAGGAAATCCCCGAATTTGCGAGCTGTCGCACCCAGGCTACAGCTGAGGCTATAGCTGACTTCATTTCGCTTTTTAGCACTGACAACATATTTACCTTTACGAAAACGGAAGGACTTATTTTTCCAATTTTACAAGATTTTGGCAACCTAAATCAGAATTTCTGAGGCGATTAAGTCATTCCAAGCAGATATCTACTCAAATGAACCGCTGCCTTGGTGAAAATTAACAACAAGAGTCATAAATGGCCCAGTTGCTTGCAATGTATAATGATGTGGGTATCCTGTGGGCCAGATATGACGTCATACTTTTGTTTCTAAGCTGATGAACAGGAGCCCATTAATGGGCTCCTGGAATGAATGAAAAAAACAAACGGATATGTGTTCCCCGTCGGGAAAGGGGTACCTTTTTCAACCTGGAGATATATGTTGTTTTTCATTTTTTCTTTTCTCTTTTAATTCCTTTGCTTCGTTACTATGTTATTTCTTGTATGTTTTGCCTTTTCTTTTTCTCGTCTCCAATAAGCACAACTGGTCGTGTCCTTCCTTCATCACTGTCTGTTGTTCTTCTGCTTACTAGAATTTACATGTTTTCTCTATGGCGGAACGCAGCTACATAGCAGAGATCAGGCTTATCGGAATGAAACGGGGGAAAGGGCACGAAAAGCCTTTCTTCCCTTTCTGCTGCCTCCTGCCCCCCTTCCCTTTCTGCCCCCTCCCCCCCTCCCCCCCCCCCCCCTTCCAGGCAGGCCTGATACTGAGTTTGGGAGCGGAGGCTCCCGGCATAAAAATTTCTTACGTTCTCAGCCTCCAGTGTTCTGACACACGAAACAATGATTAAAACTTGGATGCGTTTAGCTCTAACCATACTGCGAACCCCTGTATTACAGTTTTAAATTAGTCACATTTTGTCACTTACGACCCGTTTTGTTGGCTGGTGTTGTCGTTATTGAGCGACGGCCGTTATAGGGGATAAAAATAAGAACACATGTATAGAACGTCGGCCGGGGCAAACAAAAAATGGCTGTTATGGCGAGGTGGCCGTTATAGGGGGATTAAAATAAGAAAACATGTATAGAGCGTCGGCCGGGGCAAACAAAAAATGGCTGTTATGGCGAGGTGGCCGTTATAGGGGGATTAAAATAAGAAAACATGTATAGAGCGTCGGCCGGGGCAAACAAAAAATGGCTGTTATGGCGAGGTGGCCGTTATAGGGGGGTTAAAATAAGAACACATGTATAGAGCGTCGGCCGGGGCAAACAAAAAAGTGGCTGTTATGGCGAGGTGGCCGATAGCAGAGGCTTGACTGAATAGCTACTTCATACAACAAACAGAAAAACCACCTAGTTTGCCTCCTCATAGATAGCTTTACATTGTACCATGTCGTTTTTGTTTATTGTCAGATAGTTATCTGTCCCTCACTTTTAATTTCTCTTGTGAAGGATAAAATAGCGTGCGACCACTGAAGGTCTGAAAATCACGCTTTGTCCTCAAGTCTCTTCCCAGGCCCCAAGTCACCTTTCCGCGCATATAATAACGTCTGGAGTACTTTGTATTTACTTTTAAAATTCCATTAGATCGCTGATGGCTGTAGCTGCAGCTGGTGCAATAACATTGGCAGTTTATACGCATTCTCGTATGTCAAATTGCCAGTTGATAACGATTAGCCCAAAGTTGGCTTGCGAGCAAGCTCTGTATAAAATCAGCCTCTAGCAGCGAGCGAACTAAACCGTGAGAGGATTACTCCCGCTCCAATCCTCTCGCGGTTCGCTTCGCTTGCCGCTCCTCGCTCCCCAAATTCATGTCTCGTGAGAACCCTTTTCCTGGCAGTTTGGATGGTAACTTACAGATGCCCGACTGCAGCAAACTGGAATTAATTACGAGCCAATCAATGATGTTACTACACTACACGTGACCTTATGAACTTGATCAAAGAAGGCTGTGTTTCATAAAGGAGCGCATTTTCTCGCATGGCGGCTATAACTGATACCGACGGGTGCAACCGAAAAACAATTTTGTTTCTTCTCTCCATCATAGGAGTCTTGACGGGACTGTAATTCTTTAACAAATATTTTCTGTTACTATACCGTACTCAGTTCAACCAATAATTGCAGACCTTTAGATAATCTTACTCCCCCTCCCCCCTCTCTTGCACTTGTTAGAAATACTAATGATTTATAATATCGGTAATCACATTCCCCACGTATGTTCTCATGTTAGGATACAACCTTATGTAAAAAGCAAACGATCAAATCAGCAAGCTGCTATAAACTCACTTTTAGTTGTGTTCAGTGAAGACATTCGCTGTTTAACCGGCGCCCTCACGAAAACAACTGACGCGAGGAAACTTACAACTTACAACTCCACGACCACAACGACAAGGGCATTGTAAGACGAACCGGCTGCAATAGTTGTTAGTTGATGAAACCTAACCCGCAGTGTTGGGAAACGACCAAGACTAGTCTACTTTTCCTACAGCTCTCAATGAGAATTGGCGTCGCGACAATATTAAGTTGCCAAATGCCGAGTATTAAAGCAGGTTGGTCGTTTCATAAACATAGCAAACTAAGTTGAATTGAGCGACATACATTCGATGACTTTGCCTTGCAAAATGCTCGTCAGCGTTTTGTTGCAAGAAAAATTGGTCCGCGTAAGAGAGTCTAAGGTTGTAAGAATCGCGTCAGATGCAAACATTTTAAACGATATTTCTCCGTAAGAGTAAGAATTCATTGAAAGCTACTCTGCAAAACTTAAAACTGAAGAATGGGCTAAAGATGGCTGAATGTTTGAGAAGAAGAAAACTATAACGTTATATTTTGCTTTTGTAACGTGACTAATCAACAAGTAAACAAAACAGTCATCAATATTGATGTAATATATCAAACACGAGGAAGAGTGTTTCCTCCGATTTCCAAACACCGAGAAGTAGGTTGGAAAAACGAGGCGCAGCCGAGTTTTTTTAACCAACTTGGAGGTTTTTGGAAATAGGAGGAAACACTCTTTCGAGTGTTTGATATAGCTTCTCAAACTATTGATAATTCTTGGAGACATTCGAAGCATAAGTTCACAAAATTTAACCAACTTCGAGGTTTTTGGAAATAGGAGGAAACACTCTTTCGAGTGTTTGATATAGCTTCTCAAACTATTGATAATTCTTGGAGAAATTCGAAGCAAAAGGTCACAAAATTTTATGATAATTAAGATCACAGTTCCAAACCTCCTTCACGGTAGTGATATCTTCATGAATTATTAATGAGTTTGAGAATTATTTGAAAACAACACAATGAAACTATACACTTGTATTAATGATTTGTATCAAAGCAAAACGTGCATGATTAATGTACAATAAATAATATCGCTGCACTATCGGCTTCACTTCTAGCCTGAGATATTTTCACTACAAATCCCAAGTTTTCGTCATTATTGGGTATCCTAATTATATACATAAAGTCTATTTATATTTTGTACTGTTGCTTCGGGATGCGAACTCACGGCATCTAATTATTCTAATGTGGACCAACAATTATGGCCTATTATTTTGCTCATCAAAACTACTGTTTTCTAACGTTTTCGTTGACTTGTTCTGAATTCTGGGCCCAGTTGCTCGAAGCATGGTTAGCACTAAAGCCTGGTTTACACGTACGACGCAAGCATAAGAATAAGCACAAGCACAAGCACAAGGATGTTTACACGTGCGATAAGCATAAGCATAACGTGACACACGCAAGCGCAGAAGCAAACAAATTTGGCGCAATCGCGCAGCCGGGCTGCCTTTTGGCGCGAGATTTGATTCCAACATGGCGGAAAATGGCAACGCATGAGTAACTAGATTGCACGCTGAAAACTTGTCACTGTTTTTCAGTTTCCTTTCCTTGCTTTTGTGCTTATGCTTGCGTCGTCCCGGTTTACATTTACAACGCAACGACGCAAGCATAAGCACAAGCACAAGAGAATGGAAATCGTTCCATTCTCTTGTGCTTGTGCTTATGCTTGCGTCGTTGAGTCGTACGTGTAAACCGGAACGACGCAAGCATAAGCACAAGCGCAAGCACAAGGCGCTTATGCTTGCGTCCCACCGGTTTACACGTAGGTTTCTTGTGCTTATGCTTGTGCTTATGCTTGCGTCGTACGTGTAAACCAGGCTTAACTCTTCATTTTAAAATGTTTATCGAAATCCTATAGACTCGCAAACTACACGATATTTCGTAAAAATGTTTTCTGGTTCTCCCTTGTTGAGTGCTGTCGGCCCTAAACACTTTCCCACACTTTGCTTTACATGGTTGCTTTTTGGTACAAATTTGTCCTGTACTATTGTTGCGCTTGAGTCGTAACTGACTAGCAGCGATTTCAGTGAAATTTGGGCTCGACTCAACTGCAATGTTTCCTGCGATTCGCTGCAATTTTCGTAAAATTGCTCACAGCTCCATGAGGTTTCCAACTCTGTGATATCTCGGTGACATATCGCGTCCAAATCGCACTGAGATCGCCGCCAGTTTACACTTAAAATCTTCATCGCGAGCTCGAGCACAACAAAAACACTGTCCAAAAAATTACACACAAAATCGCTAACTTCTTCATCAATTTGAACATGTGTTCTGGGCTGACTATTGTCTGGATCAGCAAAAACTAAGGATGACATTTATGGAGCGATTTACAATTTCTTTTGAAGTAGAATCTTGATAACTACAACCGTCAGGTGAAAATCGATGAAGGTCGATTCCCACTGTCGAGTAATTTTACATGCCTTAACGCGCGTGAATGTACGTGTGTAAACAAATCGAGAGAAAAAAAAAACATATGGGCAGCTTACATCTGTGGAAAAAGTTAAACCTGGTTCAACTTTTTTAGCAGACATATCTCGTCCATACGTTTCGTCAAGTTTGAATTACGCACAATTCACGCCCGTTTAAATGCACATAAAAATCAGGCGGCATGGCGAGAATTCGAGTTCGGGAGGTTCGACTAAACGATATTTTGCGGCAAGCACGGTTCACCAAGCTGAGATGTAAAAAGTAACCATACTGACAATCTGTTTAAGCACAAAAGAGACGACGGCGACGACAACGACAACGCCGTAAAACAAAAGGTTTAATGAGCAAAAACAATCGCTCTGCACGTGCGTTTTAAATTTTGGCACATTTCTTTGCCATTCTTTGCAAAACAACAACGTGAAATGAACAAATCCAAGGTTTTGTGGAGAACGTGAACACTCGACGGTGAATTTTTTATTCTCTTTTTTAACTTGAACGGCACTCCTACCAATTTGGTTCCTGGATACTTCGCCGTTTCTGAAGAAGTTAAACGCGATAAAATAATCACGAAGTAGCACAAATGAAATCAACTTATATTTTCAGGGGGCGTTTTCGTTGGCGTTGCCGTCGTCGCTGCTTAAAGGGGAAGTATCATGGGGTTTTTTATATTTTTTGTTAAAAATGATGAAATAAGACCTTCAATCACCTGCCAAATAATTCTAGAATGACGAGAGGAACGAAATCAACTCAATTCTTGAAAGAAACAACTTGTGATCTGTTCTAGCACATTTTGGAAACAAAAATGCGAGAACTTGAAAAACATTAGCCTAATATTTTTCAAGTTTCAATCGAAACCGGCCTACCCTGTCTCTGGCCAGAGGCACTAATCGACAGTTATATTGTGCTGGGGTGATAATTTTTAACAAACTTGACAATTATTTTGTTGTCTCTGCTGACAGTCAAACATTTTTGGGTTTTGAAATGACAGGAAATTTTCGTGATACTTCCCCTTTAAGCTCTCGGTAAAATTCAGGCCACGTGATACAAACAAAGCTTTCAGCTACATGACTGACCACACTTCTAAGTGGGTACCCTGTTCAATAACACAGGAACACTATTTGATCAGTAAGAAAAAGAACAAATCAGTTATCAGCCAATCAGCTGAAATTTTCTGGAAGGACTAAAGTTGTGCAATAGAACGGCAACTGTATTTTCACTGAGGTTTTATTTTCAACAACGAACAGAAAAACAAATGTTAGTCTGAACATTGTGATGTAAGTCCGCGTGGAGTTTGGGTAAGCAGAAGAGTGTTTTCGGACAAAAGTTATGACTGAATATCCGCCAACCTTGCATAGCTTGAAGGCCTGTTTAAACGATTTCAACGTTTCACCAACATTCGTTCAACTGGCAAATGTTGAGAATTCAAGAAATCTTTTTGAGAGGCCGTTCAAACGGTTTCAACTGACATCGGACCAACAATCCGCCTAAAATTTTGAACAATTTTTTTGCGAGAACTTGGAAATTTATTTTTAAGCCTGTGCCTGTGTTAATGCGACAAATGCTAAACGAATTGTGCAAACAACTTCAACATCATCCAACGTTTTGAAGAAAAAAGTCCAATGTTGAAGCGGTGTTGAGTGAAAACTAAAACCAATTTAAATTTGTTTCAACACGATTTCAGCATTTTTCAAAACTATTAACAACGTTGAACGAGATGTTTACAGGTTGAGCGAATGTTGAAGCAAATGTTGAAGCCATTTAAACAGGCCTTAAGTAATAGGGTCATCTTTCGCACACTTCAGATTAGTTACCATGGACTGTTTTGTTGGTCCCACCACTCTCTTCTTCATATAAAACTTATTTTAGGTCCCCAAGGCGTTCATAATTAGACAGGGACACAAGTTGTAAATCTATGCTCGATGGACGGGCATGATTGAACGAGACTTTTCACAATAGCGAGAAGCCACTTAATATAGGTTTGACTTTTGACAAGGGTATGGTCAGTTGTGTAGCTCAAATAACCTGCACCTAATGCACCAAGTATCGGCCCGCACGCAACTGGGCGAATCTTCATGGCAATAACTTCGTAACTTTTTCTTCACTGAGCGCGTTTCACAAGTCCCGACGACATTTTTAATTTTTTCCATACTTTGTTCAACCTTACTTTACTTCAAAAGCTCCGTCGTCCTACTTCAAAACACGACACCTTTAAATCAAATGTCAGAACACAACAGAAACACCAATGTTTATTTACTTTTCCACGAAATTAATGACGTTTGAGCGCATTTTAATTGATGTTTGCACTTTGAATCAGTTTGTGTTTTTTAAAGCAGATGCGTTAACCAAAACAAAAATTAGAGTTGAATTTTGCCATGATTTTCAATAGAGCAAAACAACTTTAGTCCGCCCAGTGCCTACGGGGTCTCAATTACTTGTACTGTAGTTTTGTGGCTTTAGAGAATTCAGTGAGCTTCTGGTCTCTTGGTTACCTGTCCAAACTGTGCGGCTGATTCTCCTTGAGTTATGTTTCATCCAGTTTCTTCAGTGTCTTCAGCGTATTCAATACTCCGCTTGCCACGAAACCCTATGTGCTCTTTCAATTCAGTCTCTGTCCTCAGTCGGTTTTCCCCAGTATCCTCATCCCAGGTCTGATGGAGAAAAAAAAAAGCAACAAATGAGAGATCAAGAAAAGTTACTTGCACGATTGTTAAGCTGGGTCTATCAGATAACGCCACTGAATAAGAACAAACTGTAAATCAATAAAGGTCGTAACACGAAAGGCGACTGCATAAATGGGACGATTAATATTTGGTAAATCTTTTCCAAGATTTAAGATAACGGCAATGGCGAAATATTGAAATTAGGGTGCACTATTGTCATCTATCTGTTAATGTACAAAGGTATGATTTATTTAGAGAGGTACTGCTACATTCACTTCTCTCGTCACTACTTTCGCCTTCGGGAAAAAAAAAAACTTATTTTTGTCGGGAAAAAAATAGTACATTTCAAAGAGGAATACCACAGTGAGCGTGGGTGACGTTTCGATGTTTCACGCAACATCATTTTCAAGGCTAAATGTAATTAACATTGGAAGGTGAATTTGATGAAAGATTTTCAAACATTCCTACATGGCGTCAGTGAATTTTATATGAAATACCTAATCTTGCACTAATGAGTTTCCTTCTATATTAAGTTCCTGAATGAGAAGTATTTCGCAAATTAGACAGTAAAATGTTTTTCTACACTTGCAGAGTACGCAAACCTTTCTGACAGGTCAGATTTAATAAGTCCATGTTGATATGTACCGCGCCTGAAATGACCCCTACCCCCAAACTGATCCTCAAATTGACCTCGAAATAATCTCCAATTTTTTGCTCCCTAACCCGAAATGCTCCCCAAGTTATTTTTGGAATGATGTTTCAACAGGCTATTGGGGAGTGACCAAAACAAACAAAATTGGCGAAATTTTCACGTATTTATACATACTTCACTCAGTCGTCTTTTTTTAATCATACAAAAGAAACCGCTGCTTTAATTATTAATAACAATTTGTACTCCAGCTAGTAACATGTACCAAAGAAAGAGATCCTAAGACAAGGCCATTATAGTTTTTAAGACTTACAAAAGATCGAAAAACGTTTCTTGATAACTTGAAATAAAACATTACAAGCACAACAAACGTCAATTGTAATGATAAACGTTGGGGAGAAAAACATAACTTGATCCGGCACAGAAGCCGACAGGTATCTTTGTCAGAAAAGATACAAAATGATAACGAGTTTGTGAAACCAATAGCGCTCAAAATCGACAATATGAATGCGTCGTACATTTTATCAAACGGCGTTATTAAAACCCAGTTACGGTTTTAAATAGATTTTCCATTCAACAAAATAAAACGTTTGCCACTACATTCAGCAGCTTCATGGAGAGCCTCCTAAAAGTATTTCATACATCGCTTAGCTTGCAAAATACTTATGCAGCGAAATTCAAACGTTTTTAAAACTAAAAGAATTGTTGGCTCTGTTGCCTTGAAATCCTAAAACGGTGGGTTGTGTGTTCTCTGAGTTGATAACCGCTATAAACTGAGAGCTGATAAATGTTGTACTAATTGTCCAAAAAAAGTTAAAGTTCCAAAAACGCTCCTCCTTTTCGGTTCTATTTTCTTTTCATGTACAAGATGAAATACGAGAGTAAAAGGGTAAGGTGGAACTGGGGTTTTACGGAAACTTTTGCATGTCCCTTGGCGTCCGTATTAACCGGTTTCTCAGAATAAACGGGTCCCGGACACATGTTTGATCGATACATCAGTCGAGAAATGCTTTACATGTATGTACACAGAAACGAGGCAGTCGAGCCTCGAAAATAATCTCTAAGAATTTAAAGAAATTCTTTTCCATTGACTTTTTATCACGTTTTACCATCCACCTTTTACTATCCACAATCGAGTCTTTATTTTGACTTCCCAAGAGCGAAGGCACCCCACGAACATTTCATTTCAAAAACGGTTGAGAAAATTATTTACACTTAAAGCGATGTTTCTTTATTGAAATAGAGATAAAACATTTAATGTCATCCTTCTCCGTTCACATCAGTGCTATATCAGTTTTAGGGAGCAAGAGCGCTTCACTGTTGTATGCTGAAGACTGAGCAAAAATGTTTCCATTCAGGTAATTCGCAATAGATCGGTCATCAATATCTTCACAGCTCTGTTGGTTTTGTATCCTATTTCTAATCTCAAATAGGAAAGAATAAGCAACCTTGTAACCTATTGCGTAGCACAAATCGAAAGTCGCATACTCGGCTTTTCGCAGCGTTGTTTACACGATGAGCTAAACTGCAAACCAGTAAAATGCACAAGTTACACAGTGGTTTCCATCATCAAGTCGATTTGAATCGGTAGTGATTATTATAAATCAAAAAATATTTTTTCGTATATGATTTACTATTAATTCTACCCGTCAGATATTTATTTATATTATACTGACACAACAGAGACCGACTACCTAAATACTCAATCTTTGTTTAAAATAACGACAATTTGATTAATAAATATTTCAGCACACATGCATGTAAGTCACTATACATTTTGGTGGTTTTCTTAGTTTTAAATGTTTTCCCAGTTTTAGTGAGTAAATTCAAAAACAAAACACAACAAAAGGGCAAACCTGTTCACAATACCCCACACAAAACTTTACCAAAACAATCACAGCGAAAGAAAACCAAATTTCATAAAATAGTGATATTTCGCGCTGATACGTCACTATTTAATGTGCCACACAGAGGTCTATTGGCTGCTGAAACAAAGGGTTCTTTCATTTTGATGGTCGACTTGTTTCATTAACAAGGAGAACGTTTGTAAACGGGAAACATCTCTATAAGATGCACTGGTGATTCTAATCTTCCAATGGACAATTCAGTGAACTGAGGTACAACTATAGCCAATTTTACGTCGTGATTGGCACGATACTCAAAAAAGGCGAAAATAAACTTCACATAATATACTTCCATGGATTTTGCGAAATTAAACACAGAGGAACCCTGCTAAAACAACCACAGATCAGTAGCCGGTAAACTTTTTGTGGTGTAGTGAAACCTGTGTTAAACGGACACTAGCGAGGGTTCTGAGGGTGTCAGCTTAATACAGGTTTCACTGTATTACAAATACACTGACAGAAGTATGCACTTTCTAAAGATACGTAATAAAGGTTATTGTGTGATCGTCACATGAAAATTAGTTTAAGTAACGGTATCGGCGCCATTCACGGTAGAAATTTTGACAAAACAATAACATGAATGATTTAAAAGAATACAGAAAAGGAACCGTAAACAACATTTTCGTCTTACACGATCTAGCACGAATGAGACTCAATCCTTCGTAGTAATAATTCAAAGGATGAGAGAATCATTGAACTTATTTTATATTTGCATATGCAGTGTATCACGTACCACAGATGCAAGGCTTAAATAGTTCACTTTACCTCGTTAGATTAAAGTAACACGATTTCTTAAACAAAACTAATTTTAAAAAAAACTCCCTATAGTGTATCCTCCCCTTGAAATCTCCTGAGACCGTTTTCAAAATATTTTGCAAAATATTTTGTAAAGTAATGCATAAGTTAAAATCTTTCTAACAATTCAACTAAAGTTTCTCCTGTGCGGTATTAATTTCTTGAAACAAGCTAACGGAGAATTTTTTAAGTATTAAAAGGTAAAATATACAAAGAGTAAATACAAAATACAATGAAAGTAAAAAACTTACATGGTAATCTGTCAACAAGCCGAACATCTTTCCCTGCACTGCTGCACACAGCTCACTGGCTTCTTTCTTTGTCATCTTAACACCCATCAGCCACAGTTCCCCCAGCTGAGGAATACTACTGAGATGCTGGGTCAGTTCACTTACTCCTCGGCCCAGTGGATTGTAGGATAGGGAAAGCCTCCTCAGCTCCGGCAGATCCTTTAGTGCACGGGCAACAGCTGTGACTTCCTTTTCACCCATCTGTGTATCATTCAGGTACAGCTCAGTCAGATGAGGCGCGCTGGGCAAGTGTGTGGCAAGCTCAGTGATCCCCTGACCCAGCGGGTTGGATGATAAATCAAGATTCTTCAACTTTGAAATACTTTGTAAACTACGGGCAACAGCTGTGACTTCCTTTTCACCTATCTGTGTATGCCTCAGGTTCAGCTCAGTCAGATGAGGCACGTTGAACAGGTGTTTGGCAAGCTCAGTGATCCCCTGACCCAGCGGGTTCCATGATAAATTCAGCACTTGTAACTTCCGGACAAATTTAAGAGACTCGGCAAGTAGCCGACACTCTTTATCTCCCATATTAACACATTGGAAGCTGAGTTGGGTAAGTTGTGGTAAATGGTGAAGATTCTCAGCCAAATCAATGACAGTACTGTGCAAATTATTATGTGACAAGTTGAGTTTGGTAAGTTGTGGTAAAAGGTGAAGGTTCTCAGCCAAATCACTAAGAGTGCCGTGCAAATTATTTTGTGACAAGTCGAGTTCATGAACATTATGGGCCTGGTGAAAATGATTGAAAATGTCAGTGGCGGACTTGGCTGTTAAATTAATAAAGCTAAGACGTAATCCATAAAGATTGTTAGTGAAGGGGATGCGTGAGACCAAACGTTCTATCAGCTGAACTTCGCAGGATTCCCACACATTAGAAATGTTTATGTCGCGAGGTCCATTTACAAAAGGCAATGCGTTATTTACAACCGTAAGCTCCTCACTTGTTGGGCTGTTTAGGCTTATCTCTCTGACAAATGACAGAGAATGGTTCTCTGTCCGGCCAGACGTGCTCTCAGTCTCATTGCTATTCTTCCGATTCTGCACGTGATCAACAGGCTTCTGAGGAGGGGACTCTGGTGCTGATGTGAGTGCACGGAGTAGTTCAATACACCGCAAATGGGCATTCCTAAAAAATTTCGTAATGGTAGTTAAGTAGAGGATCATTTGCCCGCCTTCTTTTTTTAGAAAAAAATCCGCTACTTTCAGATCATGGCACTTTTCTACTTCAACCGTGGTATCACCATAACAGGTGACAAGGACAGTTTCCAAATCGCGCAGTAAGAGCGACAGTAAGGACAACACACTGTCATCTACCAGCACTCTGCGGCTAGAAAGTGTACTGAAAAATAAATAACTTCGTTCAGGTAAATTGGAAAATTTCAATGCGTGTTCTCTGGCAACAAGGGGCAGCTGGTCTTGATCTATCACTAAAACACTGTTCACACAATGAACAAATTCCGAGAAGATATCTTGTCTACCTGAGGCCGGACAACACAGTAGACAATCTAAACTGATCCTACGAAACTCTCGTTGATCTTCAGACAGGTCTTCAACAGACGGTGTTTCAGTGAAGCTGCACTCTATCAGACCTTCCTTCTCTCCTATTACCCGCAGGTGACTCAACACAGCACTGGTAGCTTCTGATGACAACTCACACACAAATTTTAGAACTTCAACCATCTTCTTGACTTTTTCAAAGGAATCGACTTGCGACAAGCAGGTGATTTCTCCTTCTTTCGCACTCGTCAGTTCCTGAACAATGAACCAGGCAGAAAGGAATTCCTGTATAGTCTTATGCAGGAAGAAAACGCCTTGTTCACGACGACGTGAGCTTGAAAGGTTGGAAATTTGAAAGAAACCGGCACCAATAAATTTCTCAATGAGAGCGCGAATGTCCTCGGGCAGTTTGCTGAGCTTGAAGTAAAGGCAGTCCTCCATAAGAGCATTAAATGCTAGCTTTCCTAACTTTGAGAGGTCTTCTTTGTATTCATCTACACTTGTAAACGTCTGCTCAGGATTTTTGGCTGCCACGTGATCAAACAGGGTGTCAAAAAGACTTTTGTACAGGTCCGCCCGAGAGTTTAAGAGTTTTGGATTTTCTTTGTCCTTCCAAGCTAGACACAGCATCAACAGGAGAAGTGGTATTTTCGCCATATCCCACAGGTCGCGTTCAGTCAAGAATTCAGTAAACTTCCTTACATCACCTTGGTGATGCAGGAACTTGAGTGCAAATTTTTTAATTTGCTCCCTACTGTCAAACCCATTGATCTCGAACTGAGCATGACTTGGTGCTCTTAGCTCTTCCTCTTTTGACGGGCGGGTTGTCACCAGAACAGTACAATCTGGCAGTCGAACTCCCTTCCAAATCTCATAAACAGGTGATGACTTTTCACCGCTGTACTCATCATAACCATCTAAAACAAGCAGGACTTTCTGCTGGTTCTGAAGAATGTATTCATACAATTTATTAAATACCGTCGGGTCATCAACAGACAACAGTTCAGCTTCTTGTAACATGGAGGTGATGTCTTGAGTTTTGCATACGTCTCTCAGCTTAATTAAAAGTGAAACATCGAATTTCTTTAGGATTTGTTTCTTGCCCCTTGACCAGTCTACAGCAAGTTTCTTTGCAAAGGTGGACTTTCCTATGCCAGGCCTTCCGTACACAAGAATTCGCTTGGGGATGAGATGATGTCCGCGCCCCTCAAATATCTCAGTGTAATCTTCGAGCTTTTCCTTTTCTGTTCCAGCAAGTTTTCTGTCATCTCTCAGAAATGATAACTCCACATACACCTCGTCAATATCCATGGTGTCGTCTGGGTTCCAAGGAGTAATCATCACCTGACTCATGGTACTTTTGTATAATGAGCGCAGCCGATTTTGACTCCACTCCAAAAATGCAGTTGTAGAATCTGTTGGCGAAAAGAAGTACATCTCTACTTTAACCTGACTTTTACTCCTCCCTTTTTGTTTTGACGATGGGGGTGGGGGGGGGGGGGGGGTCACATAGGCCTTCCCAGATTATACGCCATGTGGCACTGCTCCTTTTTAACTCGTGAATGCGCGCATGCACAATGAGCGAGTTATAGCGATGGCTGACTGTTGACTTGGTTGGTTGGTTGGTTGGTTGGTTGGTCGGTTCTGTCGTTAACTTTCGGGCGTGCGCAGTGAATGAGTTTTAAATTCAATTAGTGGAAAAAACACGCGAACATTTTTTGTTCACGGCGCATAAGGAATTTCTTATTCAATATGTAGACAATAGTTTGACGATCATTTAGGGCAAGAATGGAGATTTTTCGTTAAATCTGAGCAAAGTGACAAGTTTTTTCAGTTTTTCAGAAAGTCCGGGGTCGTAAACTCAATTAGTGAAAAAAGAAAACGTGAAAAATTTTTTTCACGACGCATCAGAATTCTCTTATTCATTCTGTAGAGAATAATTTGACAATCATTTTAGTGTAAGAATGGAGATTTTTCGTTGAATCTGAGCAAAGTTATTGGTTTTGTCGTTTTTTCCTCAAAGTGCGGTGTCTGTTAAGAATTAAAAATAATTTAATTCAGAAATAATTTAATTAAAAAATGATTTAATTTAAGAGTAATTGTCGGCATGCACTTTGAATAAACAAGACCGTGAGGGTAAAAGACGGAATGAGTTTGCGGAATGGAATGTGGAAAGACGTGCGGAATGGCATAATTATGCAAAATAAGAATTGCGGAATGACATAATTATGCGAGATACGATTTATGCTTAATGACTTACAGAAATACATTAAACTGAAAAAGCGCGCCTTTTTTTGGGCGCCAATTTGCAAATACTGCCTTTTTGTAACCATTCAACCGAAGAATGCATCACAAAAACCCAAACGATGGTATCTTCGAATTCAAACTTTTTTCCTTCGATTCTCATCGCATAGCCGTTGATGCAACATAGCAGCTCGTGGACTTTTATCGTTCGCGAGTGAACACAAGATTTGTAATACATTTGCATTAAAGAGGTTTGTTTATTTACGTAACCTGGTTTCCATTCCACACGAGTCGTCCGCCATTACGGGAGATGTATACAACTCAATCCAAGGCTGGTTAAACTTGACATGTTTCAAGCTTTCACAGCGCCTCGCAGGAAAAAGACGTTAGTAAAGAACCGCCTCTGTTTATTTTTGAAACGATTTATGTCACTTGTCGAGGATTTATCTGGTTATGACGAATGTGTTGTGAAAATACAAAACTGAATGCAAGGCTGGCACTACGGCAAAGGGCAGATTTATTAGTGGCTAATATTTCGACTAATAATGTGTTGTGGTTCGGTCATGCTCATTTCCGTTGTTTTACGTTTTATATTAATCAATTTATCATACACAGCCAAACACACACACACGCAAATAAATAAATAAATAAATAGATAAATAAATAAATAAATAAAAACGAAAATAAAAATTTAACCGCAATCTATACCGCAGAACTCTTTCCTCGTATTTTGACGTGTAGATTTCGGTTTTTTATTTTCGAAGGAAGGATCTTGATGAAACAAATAAAATTTTCAACTCCAATATTTTATCAGAAACAATATCTAAGCAATTCGGGAAATATTTCCGCACAGCCCCATACATTATTTATCCATGCACAACTGTCACACTAACACGACGAGCGTGAGAACAGAGTGTGTGCCAAATGTATAGATAATTATGCATGGGGCTGTGCAGATATCTTGACGCAACTCGTACTAAAAATACTGTAAGAGACTAATGTCACTTGCAATTGAAGCCTACTTTCTTGTATTGTACTGGTTATCCAAAACCATAAAATCTCGGTTTTAGAGAGGAAACATGAAATTCAGTCCACTTTGGAGAAGAGAGGGGTAGGGGGAGGGGAACTGCAATAACTGTTGCAACGTGTTGAAATAACACCCATGCCCATTTTTAACCATGAATAGTGCATGTCCCTCTGACTTATAAGTGATGGAATCACCTTCAGCGTGTATACTTTACAGTTAGAAGAACTTGCAAATAAATCATACTGATAACATCCCAAAATATTCCTAAGATAGAGAAAGCTTCTTCACCACTGTAACAACTATCATCCATCACAATGGCTGAACAATCCAGTCACATTGTATTTTATTTTCAAAGTATAAAACGTGTTACCCCAAACATTGTTTATTGTGATCTTTGAAGTGGGTATCTAAGTAGGTGTTTCAACATTATGCTAGCTTATAGTGGGGCAAAGCCTTAAAGAATATGTTAGTATTATATACTGGTTTTTCGGCTTTTTTTTCTTCTTATTTTACTGACCATTTTGTCTGATACTTGAACTGTCTCAGACAAATAAAAACTAAAATCGATCAGTTTTTAGAATTTGCTTTTAAATTTTGGCCTAATTAAATGATAATGCATCTTTGTTGTATACTGGCAAGGTTCCACATTAAATCATTTTTTTTTGACATTTTACAAACTGTAAGCAAGAAAATTACAACATGGCTTTGAAAACGATAAGTCTGTTGAGTTGTTTTCAAATTACATTACATAACTAAGGGACCGATTGTTTATTACGTCCTAGGGGGGGGGGGGGGGTGGTTTTCTAAAAAATCGAGTGTATGAAAACTTTACCCCCCAAAAATTCTTTCAAACAAAAGTTTTACCCCCCACTGCCATGACAGTTTTGTACCATTGCGGTGGAAATCTGAATCTCTGCTTTCAAAACCTCAAAGGAAAGCTTTTCTGTTCTGTGTAATGAGGAAACTGCTTGATTATTTCAATATTTTGTTTTGGTAACCCTTAAGGAAACTACATTGGGGCCAAACCTATGCAAAGAGAGTCTCCCCTCCCCTGGGGTGTAAGTGTGGGTAGATTACATCTTTGTAGAGCTACTTGAGTTACTGTTGTTGAGCTACTGAGCAATCCAACCATTTATGGGTTTACCTCTGCAAGACCTGTGATACTCACCAATCAGATAAAACAAGGAAACCCAAAAAAGTCAACAATAGGTTGAGTCTAGGAAAACTTCACAGGCTCTTGTAATGAGGCACAGACCATAATACCGTAAAATTCCGGTTACGGGTGGGGATACGTAAAAAGGAAATGTCAACGGCTTTTTTAGAGGCAAGGGGGGAAGGGGTGTTACGTGTTTATATAAAGATCAAAGATGGGACTATGAGTGGAAGAGTGGTAGGGGTTTACCACGGAATAAAATTTTCGTTTACAAATAGATGGCCCAAAAATCGAGGCGATTTATTAGCAGGGGAGGGGGACTTAAAACCAGGATTTCATTGTATGCGATAACCAGTACAATACCAGCTTATATCGATTTTTTAAAATAAAAAAAAAAGGAAAAAGAAAAGAAAGAAGATAAGAATTACGGTATGGTTTTAATTACCGAGGCTTCAAGTGACATTAGTCTCTTACAGTATTTTTAGTACGAGTTGCGTCAAGATATCTGCACAGCCCCATGCATAATTATCTATACATTTGGCACACACTCTGTTTTCACGCTCGTCGTTTTTGGAAGTGGGTTAGTGTGACAGTTGTGCATAGATAAATAATGTATGGGGCTGTGCGGAAATCTTTCCCGAATTGCTTAGATAAAGTTTCTTATAAAATGTTGGAGTTGAAAATTTGTTACATTAAGATCCTTCCTTCGAAAATAAAAAACCGAAATCTACACGTCAAAATACGGGGAAAGAGTTCTGCGGTATAGATTGCGGTTAAATTTTTATTTTCGTTTTCATTTATTTATTTATTTATTTTTTGCGTGTGTGTGTGTGTTTGGCTGTGTATGATAAATTGATTAATATAAAACGTAAAACAACGGAAATGAGCATGACCGAACCACAACACATACGTCATAACCCGATAAATCCTCGACAAGCGACAGAAATCGTTTCAAAAATAAACAGAGGCGGTTCTTTACTCACGTCTTTTTCCTGCGAGGCGCTGTGAAAGCTTGAAACATGTCAAGTTTAACCAGCCTTCGGTTGAGTTGTATACATCTCCCGTAATGGCGGACGACTCGTGTGGAATGGAAACCAGGTTACGTAAAACAAACCTCTTTAATGCAAATGTATTACAAATCTTGTGTTCACTCGCGAACGATAAAAGTCCACGAGCTGCTATGTTGCATCAACGGCTATGCGATGAGAATCGAAGGAAAAAAGTTTGAATTCGAAGATACCATTGTTTGGGTTTTTGTGATGCATTCTTCGGTTGAAATGGTTACAAAAAGGCTGTATTTGCAAATTGGCGCCCAAAAAAAGGCGCGCTTTTTCAGTTTAATGTATTTCTGTAAGTCATTATGCATAAATCGTATCTCGCATAATTATGTCATTCCGCAATTCTTATTTGCATAATTATGTCATTCCGCACGTCTTTCCACATTCCATTCTGCAAACTCATTCCCCCTTTTACCCTCACCGTAAACAAGACGCTTTTTAGAGCTTTTACCTTTAGCACTAGTGGCCTTATTTATTGCCAACGAGTCACCCTCGCGAGGACGCGAGGGTGACGAGGCGGCAGCATTATAAAGCCGACGCGCGAGTTTTGTTACAGGCAGAAAAAATCTGGAATAAAAATGTAAGCATAAGGTAATGTAAGAGTGACATCATCGGTGATTGTTTTCGAGCTAGCCAATGGCATCGCGGTATTTTTTATTTAAACCAATCACATCAGCTAATCACATCACAAGTATCATGATCGGTGAGCGCTAGTACCCAGATTCTTCTTACACACGTGCGAACTTAAGAGCGGAAGTCTGTAAATATCAACCAGAGGTGTGCAATAGCGAAAAATTCAAAATTGTCAAAAAAATTCACAACATAGCCCACGGTAAACTATTGCAAGAAATACATGTTTTACTTCGATCCGATAATTACTTTTGATGTGAGGCTATGATCTTGAATTCACCGCTCCTGAACCGGGTTTTCGGTGTCTGACACCACATGTTGCGAAGACCTTGTTTTAAAAATCAAACTACTTTCGTTCCTAACGAAAAACATCCAGTCTGATAAAGTACATAATTATAGACATCATGAATGTTATGTTACTCATCTGAAGTAAAAATTAAATATTTAGGAGATTTTTCAATATTTACAATTTTTTAAGCGATTTCTTGTAATGCCAAATTGACAAATGTGTGAGGCTAAAATCATCAACTGGTACATGGCATTGAGTATAAAGATTTACACCAAGTGAAAGAGCATCATTTCTTCTTATAAAATCCGCTCTCAAAACTATGGGCAACACAGAAGGAAATTTTTGAGGCTGCGAGTTACAAGAAGTACTTTCGTGAAATTTGAGCTTTTCTGTCACGGCATTCCGATGCTAAAACTCAGATAAACACAACATAAAAACGTTTCAAACAACAATTGTCTGTTGGTACTTGCTATAGGTTTTGGCCCACGTTCATAATATTACTTTCCATGGTTTTTGATCATTTCGGGGCAGGCACAAAAGACTGTAGCAGTTTTATTAGACCCCGAGTTCAAAAGCGTATAAAGGTCACAAAGTGCTTACTCAATGTAATGATGTCATAGGAAATGTAAACGTGACGCCGGTTACTTCGCCAAACCTAATTTTCTCAAGTGTAGAATTTGTTTGATATACTAATCGTTCTAGTGCGACTAATAGTTATGTTTGTGACGCTCCCCTATCCAAATGTGCCACTCCCTATCTCTTCCTTTATGCATTTTGTATTCCATCTAAACTCTGGCAAAGAAAACTGCCGTCTTCGCTTTTTAATAGAAAGAGATGGAAGCTTGAAAGCCGCCATCTCGATCACGAGCGCGCCGTGAAGCTTTCGCGCCAAAATTTAAATTATGCAAAATTAAATTGGTCAAAGGTCAAAATATTCATTCCAGCCGTACTATTTATGGATGCATATATCAGTGGTTTTCACTGTCACGCCATCAAAAAATAAATTCGAAACCATTTCATGAAAAAAGCTGATAAATTCAAATGCTATAAAATGGTAATAAATAAACAACATCTCCCAGTCTCAGTTCTGTTGTTTCGTTGCTAGGCCGAACGTTTGGACATTATTGTAAAACTTTTGTTGATTCAACAGTGTTAAGTAAACAGTGTTTCTTTTTTTGTTGTTGTTGTCGTTGAACTAATGCGGAAATATTGCATTTACGTTCTGATACAATATAAAGAAAACTAGGGAATTATTGCTTATTATGATTTCGTTACAGTTGATGTTGAAGTGAATTAATAGTAAAAGTAAAGACTGAATTATTTTGAATGTATACCATTGACATTGTTTGATCGGATCACTGTATGGATAATCAAGATAAAAGAGAAAGAAAAGGATCTGCAAACAAAATAAAGTTTATTGTTTCATTTACTGTTTTATCAATCCACGTTTTACCAATCCACCTTTTACCAATCCACGTTTTACCAATCCACCTTTTACCAATCCACCTTTTACCAATCCAGTCCATGTTTTACAAATCCAGTCCACTCCAGCCGTGAACTGCTACTAAAAATAGTTCGCGGAAAAAAAATACAGGGAAATGTACGGAAAGTTCAAAACACAACTGGACGCTTTCTGGCACTGCTAGATCCCTCCAATTTTTTTCTTAAAATCCTTTTCCTAATGCCAAAAGTTTCCAATTCATGAATTTTTCAGAAGCGATGTTTTATGAAAATTATTTAACATCGGATTTCCATACAAACACTGTTATTTCAAGCCTGTTTCCCTACTCGTCAAAATGGCGTCGAAAACCGTGATAAGGCCTATTAGTAAAGTAAAAGTAAGATAAATTCAATTACGGAAACTGGAAAATTTGTCCTTTTAAATTTGGTTTGATATTCTTGTGCTGTCATGGAAGAATGGAGGTGTTCTTTTAGCTCCTTGGTCGGAGGTCCTTGCTCTTACGACTCCAGAGACAGGAGCAGATCAACTGAAGTAAACTAGTGCAAAAGGAACATCGCCGGTCACAAGTCTTCCTTGCCAATAGCCGATGTAGAAACCGAAATTGAACTTATTCTGACAAGAATGTTTATCTCCTTCACCACGAATGTTTATCTCCTTCACCTTTTGAAATTGACGATTTGTCTCCGACACCGTTCGTCTCTGGGCATTGGCTGGCGCCGAGGTCAGTTCAAATAGGTGTCAAATTTCTCCTCCGGTATCGAGCCATGACAGCCAGGCGCAAAAAGTCGCAAAACTAGAACGAGGACTTGGAAAAAATTCGTGTCATTTGCTATGGAAGAAACTAGGACTATTTATTCCAGTTGGTTCAGGTATGCGTTTAGATCATTTCCATTACCTTTTATGTATAATAAACTGTAAAAACGTCCGATGTAACACTTTACTTTTTTGCACATTCGGTCTTTTCCAGCACAAAATATTAGTATTCAGATGTATTTTCAGTTCATCAGATGCGGAGAAAGCCGTTAATTAGATTACACGTGAAGTTTTCAGTGTTATTTATTTATTTATTATTTTTATTTTTCTGTGCTTGGAACCCTAGTTCTAGTGCTACTGACTGTGGTGGACAACTTTTTGTTCACTACCTCGTAAAAAGGTTCTTCTCTTGAGGAAAGTAAGACATCATAGTTAGAGCTTTTCAGGCTTGTGTAATGTCCATGCTAAAGAATTATTATCCCTATTAAAGGAAAGAATTGAAAACTCTTCAATTGAATGAAAAGAAGCCTGATCCCAGCTCTTGAAAGTGTGAAGTTTGGGCCTTCGCCACGCCCTAAAGAGGCCTAATGCTAGGATCATGCACCGTCCTTTAATCTTCAGAACAAGGGAAGCAGGTTATGATGGTCTAAGTGAAATGAAGAGGCTGAAATTAAAAAGAAATAAGGTTATGTATCTAATTAAGCCATCCCCACCCCCCTTCCCCCTCTATCTTAGGAAGAAGTAAATTTTCGCTATACACTTCAATCAGCGAGTGTAGGTTTTTAAGTCTGTTCCTCCCGTGTATCTTTCGCATTGACGGTTTTTGTTGCTGGTCGCTACGAAAAAGAAAACTCAATAAAAAACTACGGGTATAAGTCATTTGCGCAAAAGTTGTCACAAAGAGTTCGTTATTCTAGATAAGCAGCTGGTATATAAAGCCATACTGTTAAACGCATCCGTAACAAGGGGAGGGGCAGGGGGGGCTCGAGCCGCGACCCCCCCCCCCCTTCCAGAATTTTAAGAAGTGTAAAAAAACAATGTGTCAAAAAATAAATAATTAAAAAACAGTAATAATGTACAACAATCAATCTTTAATTCTGACGCTGCGAGTGCCTTTTCACAACCCTTAATAAATTGTTTATTACCTGACAGTTTCCTCCGCTAACATTTGGCTAACATTTATACAACAGCAGCAAAGGCAGTCCTTCCTTGTGAATCGGAAATAAGAACCAAGGGAGTTAAAGATAAGACGACGGTGATGGTAGCGAATTCGAAAACATCATAAAGAGAATTCGCGTTCTTTTAAACTTCATCGCAATAATTCCAGCTCCCACCTTTTTTTTTTTTTATTTTTTTTTTTCTTATTTTAGGCGAATCTTCTTGCGGACGGATTCTTACTGCCTGATTGTTACCTGACAGTTTCCTCCGCTAACATTTGGCTAACATTTATACAACAGCAACAAAGGCATTCCTTCCTTGTGAATCGGAAATAAGAACCAAAATCCTCATGACCGATTTGTGTTTGTTAGTAGGGAGTGAAAGATAAGACGACGGTGATGGTAGCGAAAACATTATCCATAAAGAGAATATTCGCGTTCTTTTAAACTTCATCGCGATAATTCGTCCTCCTTCAAACG
The DNA here is from genome assembly GCF_977016875.1 of Pavona decussata. NCBI lineage: Eukaryota > Metazoa > Cnidaria > Anthozoa > Scleractinia > Agariciidae > Pavona > Pavona decussata. The sequence continues at coordinate 5,662,498 of NW_028145657.1, read as the reverse complement.
TGAACAAGTTAGGTAATGTCACGTGGTAGTCCATACAATGACAGCAAAGGGTCGAAAAGAAATGTACCAAAAGTGTGATGCAAGTGCAAAGTTATTGTTTTGCTTACTATACCTGCTCCTTTTTTAATGTTCCCAATTTGCTTCCCCCACCCTAGTTGTTTTAGCCTGACTACGGGCCTGTTAATGCAATTCTTCCCGTCCCCCACCCCTTCCCTACTGCCTACTGCCATATCTCAGTGACGATCCAACTAATTTGCATATTTGCTGTCACGCAACATTGTTAGACATGTCTGAATCTTTTCGATTTCTTCTCTTCCCGTCGATAATGGATAAAAGGAAGCGAGGGGAAAACAGAAATCTTTCTGATAAAGCAAGATAGGAGCATTATTGAAGGCCTTGAAGCTGTAATTGGCAGTTTGCCCGTCGCATCGGTTTGTTTGCACGGGTAGTTATTTGATCCGCCAAACGATGTCGTGGTCGAAATTAGCCAACTTTAACGACCTTTTGTGAAAATCTCAATGGAGAACCCAGCCTGATATTAAGGTATGAAGTACATCAAGGCAATTGTTACTGAAAGCCAAAGTGTGAGAATATTTCGAGTTATACCATATACTGAAATGTGTGCTTGACCTTTGGCACTACATTGCAGAGTTCGCCAGCTGTAAAAATATGCCGCTGGTTTTAAATTGTTTAAATTTGCCAGATATCATTACAAACACAAATTCATCGGTTATCATAAAGGAGGACAAACCACATAGCCCACAATGCATCGCTTCCAACTATATTATCAAATTGTCGATGTCACATGATGTCCTCATTTCAAAATGGACTCGATGGAGGAGCACGCGCGGCAAGCGCCAATGTTCGGAAATCAAAGATGTTATATTCTTATTTCGTCGATACCGAGTATAGTTCCGTACTCACAGTGTTTAGTTTACCTTTTCTTAAGCTGAAATGTGTGTTTGGACGTGTGAGTTTCCCTCGATCTCTTTTGGAGCGGCGAATGATTGTGTTGTTTACTTTACCGCAGCTGAGCACGCTTTTGCTTGATACAGCCTGATAAAGTGAAAATCTGGCTAAAATCTAGTTTGGAATTCCAGGTAAGAATCATTGAAAGTCATAAAAAGTGTACTGTCTGCTTAGAACATCTAATAAATAGTTAACGTGTTGCTTTACCGATTGTTGTTGTTACGATTTGCAGATTCATCCAGATGAGGTCGAAGACGATCGACGAAGAAATTACACTCTTTTCTTTTTGTATAAGAGTATTGTTTTTCCGGCCCAGGCTGAATATTCTTATTTTTCTGCCGATGTTAGGCTGAATATATTCTTGTGAATATTCTTAGATTATAGCGTGTGACATTTCCGTTTTAGAATGTATTGGGGTATCAAATGAATGTACAAGTGTACTAATACCTGTAGCGTTCATCAAACTGTCATTAGCATTGAAAATTTCGCTAGTGTAGTTTTTTTTATCGTTTTATTGGTTAGTTTTGCCGTTTAGAGAAAAGAAGAATTTTATAGTTTAGTTAAAAACATATAATTGTGAACATTGTATTTACAAATTTTCAACACAAAAAATGTATTCTTTTCAAAATTTCAGCCTTGGGTTTATTCTTAAAATATTCTTCAAATTTCAGCCGCGATATTCTTATGAAATAGATTCTTACAAAAAAAGAGTATGCTCAAGTATTTGGGATTTCGATGTGGATGATGTAATGGATTAAAAATGGGGACTCTTAAGGGTGATTTTAACGGTACGACTTTGTCGCATGCGACAAGCTTACGACTGGCCTACAAAACGAATGGTTTTCATGTAAATCAAACCTACAACTTGCTTACGACTGTCATGTACATCACAAAAAATGTCCTAGGATTTTAAAACATGTTTTCAAATCCTACGACAATCGAAGTTATGGGCAATGTTGAATGACGAGAGTTGTGTTTGATTTTTTGCATGGCGAGAGCAGCGCGCGCTCTAGAAATCGCATGCGACAGTCGTAAGCAAAAGCTGTACTGTCTAAATCAGCATTTACTAATATAATGAAACTTTTTGACAATATTAATTAAGTGCCATTACATTTTGTTCCAGTTCTATTCAGTTCTGCTATTCAGCAACATTCAGTGCAATCGTTTTAACAGTTTTATGATACAGATTTTTAAACCTATAATTTATATAAGCTTTTAAAACCGAAAGCCATTCGGTTATCATGTCAGAAAGAGATTGTCTTTCGATATATGGAATCCCGATTTTCGTACGCTTCTTCTAAAACAAACGCGGAGACAATTAAAAGTGGCGATTTTCCGGTTTTAAATTCAATCATTTTTCGGTTCACAAGGCTTCGATCGATTTTCCTGATTTTCTCAAAACGCAAATGTTTCTGGCCAATTTAAGCCACACCATGATTCTTACTTTAGTAAAACCTTATTATGGACAAAAGATGAAAGAAACCCGGGGGGGGGGGGGGGGCACTTGACCCATGTTTGGGTATAGGGATGCCGCTGGGGGTTTGAAACCCTGACCATGTTTAGAACGAAAATAACCTTAAACACCTACCCTGTGTAGGACAAATCAATGTCCTCTATTCTAAGACCCTATTTAGGACAAAGGACAACATCTAGCTCTTGTGTTACACAAGTGTTTATTAGCAATAGTAATAACATTTAAAGGCCCACTGTCACTTACCGGGCGTGATGTTCCACGCATTGAAACGCGAATACCAATCACAACAGATAAAATAATACACTACCTAGAAGTGATGCCGCGAAAAATCCCAAAATTTCGCATTAACAGCGGTGAACCATAAGTGGAAACTCAATCGACGTGAAGCATTGTTCACTATAATAAATGCAGACTAACGTCTCTGATTTCGGATTGCCAAATACTCGACGACGGTCTTACAACCATAGGACTAGGACGGGTCCAGGGCAGACTCGTTTGAAATTATATACCCTGTTCAGGGCAGAGAGGCCAAAAACCATACCCTATCCAGCGGCACGTCCCCGTATAGCCCATATGGGGGAGTGCCCCCCCCCCCCCGGGGGAAAGAAATCGACTCTGCTAAGTTTCGCCAGAAAATTCAGATTTTGCTCGATTTTTCCTGACCGCCACACTTAATGCTTCATTTTCGCTGTTGAAACTGTCGAGCATACCTTACAAGTTCCTCTTTCGATTCACCGTTTCCAAGAGGTGTGTTTCCCTTCCGAAAACGCAAAATTCGCTAATTTCGACCAGCGCAAGAGTGAAATTCCGTTACATTACGATCACTCATTCACTGCGCATGTCCAAAAGTTAACAACCGAAACCGACAGCCAAACCACAATCTCGTCCCCAGAGCCCGCGCGCGTTTTAGGCTTGCTTCCTTGGTGCTGCTGACCAAAAGGAAGGCAGCCTCTAGGAACGAGATTGCCCAAACCACAATCTCGTACCCAGAGTCTTCAGGCTTTTTGGTCAGCGGGGCAACGCCGGGAAGACTACATCGAATTGTTTTACCGCAGGATTTCTGCGGTAAAACTATGGAAACCGTTACGGAACAGCCAATCAAAAAAATTGAATTTTTTTGATGTCCCCAGAGTCTTCCCGGCGTTGCCCGCTGACCAAAAAGCCTGAAGACGCTGGGTACGAGATTGCCCAAACCATCGCTATAACTCGTTCATTGCGCATGCGCGTATTCGCGAGTTAAAAAAAGGACTAACGCGAAAAATTCAAAAAACTCAGTTTAATGAACTGCAACACACCAATCGACTTGTATATTCGGTGTGACCCCTGAATTACAACTTAGTTTGCAGTTCTCTGTGCATAGATTAGAGTAACATAGACATATGTCAGTCTTTATGTCACAAACAGATGTTCATAAAACACCGCACAAGAGAAAAATAAAGTTTTCCTCATTCTAAAAAAGTTATACGCGTGATCATGATTTCAATCAGCAAATCTGTTAAGACAATTTTAGAGGTAGAATATACGGAATACATATATTTGAACTGCAGATGAAAGATACAAACAAGTGAATGACCAACGCAGTTATGCGAAAAGAAAGCCTGAAAAAAAATTCAGATTCATGCCGGTGCAGTGCTTTACCAACTGAGCTATCAATAGAAATGAAATTCAAAAGCACTACTACAAGGACTGATCAAACAACGTGAAAAGGCTTGAGTGTACGATATTTCGACTGGCCAATACCAGTCTTCATCAGGTTTATTAGGACAACTCACGAATTCACAGAATATATATGCTGTAAAATAATAGGCGAAACTAGATATGATATGACGTGGTATGGTGTGGTTACACAAGCAAAGAGAAAAACATAATCTGTTACTATATATAGTAACAGACTATAGTCCATCACGTTTGTTAAAGCCCAGAGGTCCAAAGGTTTTGGCTTTCGGAATGATGTGCGCTTCGCGCGCTGTCCTAAAAGAATCGCGTTCATTATTAAGTTTTTCAATAGAAATAAGTAACATATGAGTGTCTGAATGGTTGTTGCCAAGAAAGTGTTCTGCAACCGCAGTATGGATGTAACTACTAGTAGGGTTGGGTGCCTTTAAGGCGACGTTTGGTTTCCCCAATATATTGTAGATTACATAGCCGACATTGAATCACATGTTATATGAGATTTGATTTGTAGGTCTGACCAAATTGATTTGGGCTGTGTTCAATGTAGGGACAGGTGGTGCAGCTCCTATTGCTGCACACGAAAAGACCGGGAGTAGCCCGGGAGTTACTGCTATCACGATGATCTGGCAATTGGGCTCTAAGAAGAGTGTCACTTATCTTATTACAACAACGGTAAGCTACTAACAGAAGGTTTTCAAAAACATTTCTACAACGATCTGAAAAGTAGAGTACGGAGGAATGCTAGTGGATGATGTGCGCGATGATAGGAAGTGCGGGGTTATATGTAACAAGACGCTGTGGGAGCGTTTACTTGGGCGCCGTTGTATTAGGAGTATCTGAGCATGCACGTTAGTTCAGTCTTTGGTGACAGGTGAACGATAAAAGATTCGCTGAGATCCTAAGGCATCATATTTGCGATAAACGTGATGTAGTTCGACCGAAAATGTCACGCAAACAAAATAAAACATTACTCTCTTTAATACTAAACACGTCGGATTTTGTAACCATGAGGTACATCTAAGATAATGATGGATTTTGGCGACAAAGGAGTTTTTGCGGTTCCAGTGGTAATGACGAATTTTGGCGACAGAGGGGTATTTGTGCGAATACCTTTCCACCCTGATACCCTTTTTTTCTGGGCTTTCTACGAGAGATGTTCCAGCTTTTTCACTGGTAACAGCGCACGATCGCAAAATGTCACGCAGAACGTGCAATATGACACGCGTGCGAAAAGACATGCGTTCTATATGCAACGCGTGCGGATAAGACAAACCTCACAGAACATCCGATTTACAGAAAGTTAACGAATCTATTTCATGATCACTGGAATAGGACAAAATCAAAGCGCTCTGTGAGTGACCAACGAATGAACTATTTCAAATTATGTCTACAGTTATTTGTTTATTAAACACGCAAAAAAGAAAATAAACTTCACTCGCACTGGTAGGCAACGCAAAGGTCAAAGTGTACGTTCATTCTTTTAGTGGTTTTGCGTGATTGCCAATGGACAAAATATCAGGACCAAAAGAGAGTGTTTCCAGGATTTAAAAGGGCTTTAAATGAAAGAAGCTGGGTTTATAAAGTGGAAAGACACTGCAGCTCCCGTGGCGATTGAATAACAAGCAGAAACCGTCCAGTTCTCCTTCCAAGAACCGCCGAAAATATTTTCTTTCTGAATGCCGCGTCGCCGGATGAAACTTGATACACGTGAACGATTTTGGTTGCCTAGCACGTGACCAATTTCTTCCCAGTGTTTTCAGCGTGGCAATTCCTTTCTGCATCCAAACGACGGCTTCTTTCAACGTTTTGTAACATCGAAAGGGGCTTTCAGTTTTGCTAAAGCCCGGGTGCTAAAGTTGCTATTTTGGCTTTATCCAACGTAAAAATAAAAATGCGTTTAGCGTTGCGGTACTCAGTTGTTGTGGTATGAATATGCAAATTTTCAGCGTTTACGTTTGTTCCAATGAATCGATCTTATCGCTAACACTCGACTCCGAAGGAAAGATTTTTTTTTTCAGATTCTACGTTTAGCGTGTCAATTAGGCGTGCCCGTGCGTTCACCTTTTTCCCTGTTTTCCCGTGAGGATCACATTTTGGTTTTATCCAAGTGAACGTAAATAAAGAAATTAATTCGTCAAGCGTTGATTGCCACTTTGCATTAGCAAACTTTCAGTGTTTACATTTGTTCTGGTGAATAGATCAGAAGGGTGCGATTATGGTTAAATCGGAGAATAGCAAAAAATGAGTTTTGAGATACGATTCTTCCGATTCTCCGATTTTCCTACTTGGCACGATTCTCCGATTATTCCGATTCTTCCGATTATACGATTCTTCCCGAAACAAGCGCACTACACATGAATATATCTCGTTCTTTAATCCATTAGCCGAAACAAGCGCACTACACATGAATATATCTCGTTCTTAAGGCAAAATCGTAGAGTCGGAAGAATCGTAGAATTGGACAATCATTTCTAAAGTCTCTTAAGGTAAAATCGTAGAATCGGAAGAATCGCAGAATCGGATAATCATTTCTAAAGTGGCTTATGGTAAAATCGTAGAATCGGAAGAATCGTAGAATCGGATAATCATTTCTAAAGTGTCTTATGGTAAAATCGTAGAATCGGAAGAATCGTAGAATCGGATAATCATTTCTAAAGTCTCTTAAGCTAAAATCGTAGAATCGGAAGAATCGGAGACTTCAATCGTAATATAGGTAAAAACCTTAGTGGTAAATCGTAGAATAGTACGCCTAAATCGGACATACTATTCTCCGATTTAGCCATAATCGCACTGCTCTCGAATAGATCTTATCGCTCACACTGGACCCCGAATGAAATTTATTACTTGGGCGGAGCGCCAAGTTATAAAATAGGATTTCTTCGTCTACGCCAAAACGCAGTGATCTACTGCGCGTGCGCTACATGTTGGCCGAGTCTGCGAGTCTGCATGTATTCATCATAAGCCGCCATTACGGGGCAAAAAACAAGGACGTAAAATTAACACAACGAATATCGTATTCTTAAAAGAAAACAGCTAGTATGTGTGTTGTCTGCTAACTCCTTCCATTGAACGAAACTAAGGGGCAACTTTCCTTTCAGGACGGATATTTTCCAAAAGTTCGACTTCAATTAACCTCAGACGCTCTTTTGGCTCTTCTCGATAAATCCCCATTCGGTGTCAAACGTAATCGATAAGATCAGGCCGTAAACACTGCCGAGCAAAAAATTTCATTTCTCTGGCCGCAATATAAAAAAGAAAACGTTCAATTAACTTTAAAGATTCAAGACCATTCCGTGAGTGAAACGCTTAGGGTAAAGTAGGAAACTAAAACTAAAGCTTCGAAAATAAATTTCATTCGGGGTCCAGTGTGAGCGATAAGATCTATTCACCAGAACAAATGTAAACACTGAAAGTTTGCTAATGCACAGTGTCAATCAACGCTTGGCGAATTAATTTCTTATTTACGTTCACTTGGATAAAACCAAAATGTGATCCTCACGGGAAAACAGGGAAAAAGGTGAGCGCACGGGCACGCCAAATTGACACGCTAAACGTAGAATCTGAAAAAAAAAATCTTTCCTTCGGAGTCGAGTGTTAGCGATAAGATCGATTCATTGGAACAAACGTAAACGCTGAAAATTTGCATATTCATACCAACAACAACTGAGTACAGCAACGCCAAAGGCATTTTTATTTTTACATTGGATAAAGCCAAAATAGCAACTTTAGCACCCGGGCTTTAGCAAAACTGAAAGCCCCTTCCGATGTCACAAAACGTTGAAAGAAGCCGTCGTTTGGATGCAGAAAGGAATTGCCATGCTGAAAACACCGGGAAAGAAATCGGTCACGTGCTAGGCAACCTAAATCGTTCACGTGTATCAAGTTTCATCCGGCGACGCGGCATTCAGAAAGAAAATATTTTCGGCGGTTCTTGGAAGGAAAACTGGACGGTTTCTGCTTGTTATTCAATAGCCACGGGAGTTGCAGTGTCTTTCCACATTATAAACCCAGCTTCTTTCATTTAAAGCCCTTTTAAATTCTGGAAACACTCTCTTTTGTGTCACGATATTTTGTCCATTGGCAATCACGCAAAACCACTAAAAGAATGAACGTACCCTTCGACCTTTGCGTTACCTTCCAGTGCGAGTGAAGTTTTTTTTTTTGCGTGTTTAATAAACAAATAACTGTAGACATAATTTGAAATAGTTCATTCGTTGGTCACTCACAGAGCGCTTTGATTTTGTCATTAAAGTTCTGTCCTATTCCAGTGATCATGAAGTAGATTCGTTGAGTTAACTTTCTGTAAATCGGATGTTCTGTGAGGTTTGTCTTATCCGCACGCGTCCCATATAGAACGCATGTCTTTTCGCACGCGTGTCATATTGCACGTTCTGCGGGACATTTTGCGATCGTGCGCTGTTATCAGTGAAAAAGCTGGAACATCTCTCATAGAAAGCCCAGAAAAAAAGGGTATCAGGGTGGGAAGGTATACGCACAAATACCCCTCTGTCGCAAAAATTCATCATTACCACTGGAACCGCAAAAACTCCTTTGTCGCCAAAATCCATCATTATCTTAGATGCACCTCATGGTTACAAAATCCGACGTGTTTAGTATTAAAGAGAGTAATGTTTTATTTTGTTTGCGTGCATTTTCGGTCGAACTACATCACGTTTATCGCAAATATGATGCCTTAGGATCTCAGCGAATCTTTAATCGTTCACCTGTCACCAAAGACTGAACTAACGTGCATGCTCAGATACTCCTAATACAACGGCGCCCAAGTAAACGCTCCCACAGCGTCTTGTTTTCGAAGCTTTAGTTTTAGTTTCCTACTTTACCCTAAGCCTTTCACCCACGGAATGGTCTTGAATCTTTAAAGTTAATTGAACGTTTTCTTTTTTATATTGCGGCCAGAGAAATGAAATTTTTTGCTCGGCTGTGTGTAAATTCAGTGTTTACGGCCTGATCTTATCGATTACGTTTGACACCGAATGGGGATTTATCGAGAAGAGCCAAAAGAGCGTCTGAGGTTTTAAAATTGAAGTCGAACTTTTGGAAAATATCCGTCCTGAAAGGAAAGTTGCCCTTTAGTTTCGTTCAATGGAAGGAGTTAGCAGACAACACACATACTAGCTGTTTTCTTTTAAGAATACGATATTCGTTGTGTTAATTTTACGTCCTTGTTTTTTGTCCCGTAATGGCGGCTTATGACGAATACATGCAGACTCGCAGACTCGGCCAACATGTAGCGCACGCGCAGTAGATCACTGCGTTTTGGCGTAGACGAAGAAATCCTATTTTATAACTTGGCGCTCCGCCCAAGTAATAACGAAAGGAATGGTGTCAGTCCGTGTCAAAGGTTTGTCTTTAAGTGCGTCAGTGAGAGCAACGTCAGAAGCCCGCTGTATTTGGGTTGTGGTTACTGCGATTGGCAAGGTAGTCTATAAGCTCATTAGTATGAAGTATGTAACATCCATGCTATATGGTTAGAACAAATACGGCGAAAGCGAAGTGCAAGGCTGTAAGGGATGGAGCGTATAGTGTGATGGGAGTGATAAGAGGAAATGAGAAGATACTGATACATCACATATCTGATTCACAGAATGACCAGCTCCCAGTTGGCTTGACAACTCAGTTGGTAGAGCACTGCGCTGGTATCACAAGAGGTCATAGGTTCAAATCCCGCTCAAGCCTGTAACTATGTTTTTCAGGCTTTCTTTTTTTCAACTGCTTACATGTATGTTGCGTACATTAAACTGCTGGTCGTTCACTTATTCATAAACAGCTCTACTCAATATCCAGCAAGTTATGACAAAATGTGCCACAAGCCGCTCTTGATTATTAAAAGTATCTCCTGAAGATGAAAAAGTCACCAATAATTCGGCATTTTTCACGGTTTTTGGTAACAGCTTAAAAGAATTGCGTCACTTTGAACAAAGTTCACTTTTGGTAAATTGAAATTGTTAAATTTGCTAAATTAACCTGTAAATGAAACTGATAAAAAGCTGAAAAAGATAAGATCGGACGGTACCTCCACCTTTGACGCCCTTGAGTTCCTGGGTACCAGATTTCTTGGTTGAACTACTTTCTGATGAATCTATGACAAAAAAGAAATCTATTAACATCAGTCTAAGAGATTATTATTGTAAGTACGTGACATGAAATTTTGTAAGATTTTTACACATTGTCGGAAATGTAAATGTAACTAATACCACTCACTCGGTGATAAACTTTAAGATAACTGTTAAAAAGTTGTGCCATCTCCTCGCCCCAGCCCCCTCTGGTAAGGTTACAATAAAGGCACTGTGGCTGGGTGGGTAGAGTTGCTGATTTGTTATCCTCTCTGCTAACCACTTTGGCTCAATAGCCCTAAAATCAACTCTTTGGCCTGAAGACTAATCATCTGATCAGCCTCCAAACAATTGGCATTTTTGCAATATTCCTTCGGTGGATAGCATGAATAAATTGTGCCTCTTCGAACAAAGTTTAATTGGTGACTATCTAATTTACAGATTTTAGAAATCTGCTGCTAAATCTACATAGCTTAAGGTAAGTACCTCCAAGTCTGATGCGCTTGGGATCCTGATTACTAGGAAATGACGACTCTCTCTTTGATTTCTTGCTTGAACTACTGTCTGATGAATTTGAGATAAAAAAGAAATCTATTAACATCAAAGCAGTCTGAGAGATTTACATGCAACCATATGACATTAATTTTTAACGATTTCTGCACATTTGCTTGACATTAAAACTCTACAATACCATGTGACACTGGTGATTATAAATAATGGTTATGCCATCTCCTCGCCCCAGCCCACCCTGGTAAGGTTACAATAAAGTCACTGAGGCTGGGTGGGTAGAGGTGCTGATTTGTTGTCCTCTCTGCTGACCAATTTGGTTCAGTAGTCCTGGAATGAAAACTTTAGCCTGAAGACTAATCATCTGATCAGCCTTTAGCCTCCCATGCAGTCATTTCTAAGGGACTCGTATTTATTTCACTTAAGATGTGTGAAACTACAGAAGCTGCCATCACACTAGCAAAAGGTCTCCAACTCTCTGCATTTAACTCAGCACCGTCTGCATAATCAGCTATTCCTTTAACAATAAGCCATTCAATCTGATCATCAAATGCTGCTGTACAAAGGCCTGTAATATAAAGGGGAATATTTAAGGCATGACATCAAGGTTTTTTGAGACAGCAATGACAATAAATGGCAAACAGCACAAAGCTGACTCACATTCTCTTCATTATCATTTTTATTTATTTATACATGTATGTTATGTCTAAGAGCCAATAATTAATTAATTAGCCATGTATGGATATAGTAATATTATTAGTTAATTGTTGAATGAATTCTTTATTAACAAATGCCAAAAGAAACATGCCCAGAGTCATACGTCTGGACTTACAATTTTATATAACTAACTACTATAAAAAAGAACTAATCACAAACTATTGTCAAATGTGCAAAGCCAGTTACATAAAATTGAAAAGGCATCTATTCACAAAACAGAGTTTATGACGTTCAGTTCTGACACGTGGCAGGATGTAAGGGTATCCCCTTTTCCTAAGGCTTCTTGATCTCTGGGGTGGCAGCAGTTCATGAAGGGGATGAGTATTATCAGCAGCTATCTTATCCCATAGTAGCCTATCTTTGATAGTAATTACATCAGTTATAGGTGTATATTTGCTGATGTGGCCATAACGTAGAGCCCGCTTGCAAAACCTATTGTTGCAAAACCAACTGTTCTAACCATTATCAGGGCAGCACTCTTAAAGTTACATTAACTTTTTCGTGAGTGTAAGAGGCAGTGAGTGGGGTGCCACCTTGCACATATCATATTTTACAGGTTGTTTATAATAAGCTTGAATTTACTGATGATCCCAAGAGCTATGGCCAAGACACTAATTGCTTTCACAGGTTGGTTGAACGAAACCTAGCAGGAATTAAATGCCCAGAGACAGGAGCCTGATGAAAGAATGGTCTGGCCAACAGTTTCACCCAGTTCAATTTTCCCAGACTACACAAATATTTACAGTCTGAAAGCCAATGCATGATACCTGACCGTCAAAGCCATCGAATAAACTAAGCATGATTGAATCCATCAAAAAAGCTCAGATAGAGTAGACTGTGCAATTTAAGGACAATTAACACACTGAACATCTGTATCCTGGAACGTTTGGGGCAATTAATGTGCACAAAGACACCTAAAACACCAAACAAGTAATTAACAGTGCCTTTTTTTCTAGCAATGAATATTATGGTGACTCTGTATTCCCAGTTGTAACAACAATTCTCATAGGAAGGGCACATGGGAGGTGCTTTTGATTCTAGTTGTTTATATTTAACTGCAAAATTGCCACAACAGACAGCTATACAGACATTCAAAGTTATCAACATTCAAACTCAAGAAACTTCATATCAGGGATTTTATCAACACAATAATTCAGTTTGTGATACATTTATGGCTGTCTCAGGCACTTATAAGGAAGATTTAGCACATTAATTAGGATACCAACTCACCTTCCCCTTCCAATTCGATAGCTGTTGCCTGTGGGTAGGATGCAGTTAGTTGCTCACGTCGCCACTCAGCTCTGACCTGCTCTGGGCCACTCAGAAATTCACCATCAAAGTGTACTTTGATTTCGCGACCTTCTGAGTTTGTTAAGGGTGCATGCCAACCTTCTGCTGAATGCTTTATGATGTTAAGAAAGCGTCTGCTCACATAACTTCTCATGCCTGTTGACTGACCACTTAACTTTGCAGAAACAACAACATCTCCCAAGTTGGATTCATCAGGCTTAAGACCGCTGCATATTCCTGCAGAAATAACAGCCTTGGGTCTTAACTTAGTGACAGCATTTTTTATAGAAATCAACGAACCACCAGGACCACAAGAACCTTTATAGCATCTCATCAATGCCACTTTTACTTTCTCCTCTTGATTTCCTGTTTCATCCACATCCTCAAAATAGACAAACCCAAGACCATCAAACCAGCATCTGTAAGGATTTTTCAACTGCATATAACAAGCTACAAACTCGCAGTTCTTCACTGTTAGCAACAGAACATCAACAGGCAGATGAGCATCTTTGGGAGGTTTTGTTGTTGTATGAATGTCGCTGATTGATGGGAGAGGAACACTAAGCTGTGGTGGGCCACTATTGTTTGTGCTCTTTAAAAGGAAAACATGCAGAATGATTATTAATATAACACATTATACTGTGATTATACTGTGATTTTTAACAAGTCAGAGTTTCTTACACCTTCTGAATTTTATTAACTAACTACACTGTATATGGCATGCGGTGCAACAACATATTTGATTAATAATTAAGGAGCCTGAAGGCTCCATGCAGCATTGTGTGGTGGAATTGAAGGATTAACGTGTTAATTGATTTTCGATGATCATGCGCAATTCTAAATATTTAGAGGACATTTTACATATTACAACATTATTAATTTTTGACATAACATCATAAAACATTTGTGAAAGGAACAGATTAAATCATGTTGTTCTTGACTGGCAATGTTTCTTACCAAGTCTTCAGCACCGCAGGGTAGTTCAAATGTGGTTGTCCCTGTGTTGAGATTTACATAGTATGTTCTTCCCTTGCTGTCTTGATTCCTTTCCCAATAAAATAATTATTAAAATAATTAAAAGCTCACAATAAAGTGTCATTTAATTTAATGTTACTTATTAAGTTTACTACGGGTAGTACTTAAATAATTAAAAAATGGGATAATATAGCAGTTAATAAGGTATTTTTATTAACACATACAATTTATTAGTCAAAAGTGATTTGGAAATACATGAGACAAGAAACATATTTAATTTAAGTGATAGCAAGCAACGTTTTAATGCATCTTGGGCCATTATCAAGGTTACATACCGGTAATTAATGATTGACTGCCTTGTCAATGAGATGTTGTGTATTCAAGATCTCAAACCAACACTGAATGTACAGTCTGATTCTCTTTGTGCTAAAGTATTCATGTAATTATAATTAGCTTGGCACTTTTCTACGCTTTTAACTTAGCGTATTCACAAACCGCTTTTTTTTATCATTAATTATGTAACCTTGATAATGGTGCAAGAGGCACTGAAACATCAGTTTCTACATGTATCACTTATATTTCTTGTAACAATATATTTACTAAATATATTGGAGAATGAAGGGACCATGAACACACCCCTCCCATCTGAAACAAACCAACACATATAACTATTTATTAGTATTTATAACATTTTGTATATAATTTTGGAGAAATGAAGGGACCATGAACACACCCCTCTCATCTGAAACAAACCAACAGAGCTAATCGATACACTGTAACTATCATATACAGCTGTTTGTATCACTAACAATTATAATTTTGGAGAATGGAAGGGACCTGATGAACTTACCCAGGAGGAAGTGGTTCCTCTTGCCCTTGTATAAATTGGCCTGCTGTATATGAAGATGATGAGGTATTTGAATTGTTTCCAGCTGAAAACAGAACAGCTTACATTAGGTATACCAATAAATATAACAAAGAAATATCTTGTTGGTGATTCCAATTATAATGCTTACATCAGTGTAATAATTATTGTAAAATCAAACTCAGATTATATTTAGCATGCAGGTGTAAGTTATAATAAAGAAAAGTTGAACAAGGCTGTAAGTTAATGATTTTATAATAAATAAATATAACTGACTGAAAAATATGTTGTCTATAAAATCCAAAGAAAAAAATTTCTTGAAAAAACCTTTGACATGTTTTGGTTAATTGTCAATTAACCCAGCTCATCTATGAAAAGTATTTAAGAATGCATTATTATATATTGTATTTTTTATTAATTATAACTATTTTTAATAGTACTATATTTTAATTACCGAAATGGAATAAATGTGAGAGAATATTTTAAACCTCATGGTGAATAAATGAGAATGATGTATTATTCAGTAAGTGACACAGGGATAACCAGAAAAAACTCAGAGTGCTCCTATCAAGATTCGAACCCAAGACATTTATTCCATTCTTCATATGCCACACATGACATTCCAATCATAGCAGTTATGCAGGATATTTGTCCCAAGAACCTAGTTTAATGGCCTTAACTCCCACAAGTCTCCTGTAGCTCAGTGGTAGAACATCCAAAATGGTAATCGTTTGAGGTACTATAAAGTTTTGAAGTCAAATGGGAGTCAAGTGAAAGTCAAATAGATAACTTACTGAGTAAATACTGTATGTGACTCTTCAACTAATATATTAAACTTCAAGTGTTGGGTAAATTTAGAATTTGGTGCGCGAAGGATGTCCAGGAAGTGATCACTTAGCACATTCTCCACCGATGTGTAGAGAACCTCTACTTCACCTTCTTTCACAATTTTAAAAACATCTTCTTGGAGAGTTATCTATACAGACTTGAGATTAAATTCATCGCTTCCCAACTACTTTTGGATGAAGCTTTGAAGTGAAATAACCACGATGATCGAAGGCAAACATTTTGCCCATCGAGTGCGTCTCTCGTAAAAACAACGCTTTGGTAGATAAGACTTTTACCAAATCCCGTTGGTGAATACACTAGCAAATACGTCCTTTCCATTCAAAAGTGATAAAAAAGCTTCCTCTTGTTGAGATTTAATAATTATTCTGCCTAACTTTTCCTCGCAAACATGTTTCAAAACATCTTTTCTGTGCCCCATCTTATCTCAAGGCTACGCGCGAAAAGTGGACTCCCCACAAACTGAGACTTTTTTTGTTGACAGATTGACGAGTAGCTGACCAATAGGCCATTTTCATGATGGCATCATTTGACTACAACTACCGGAATTCATTTCATTTTCCTTTTCAAATTCAAATTTTGTAATCCCAGTGGAGAGCAAAGAACAATAGCTCTAATTAGCATGAGAAAACAAAAACACTGAAGGATTCTGGTAGTTGTAGTCAAATGACGCCATCATGAAAATGTCCTATTGGAATTTCCTTTTCGCCGAAACGGGTAATTCAAAAGACAATATAACCTCAGGGGTCATCCTTTTTCCTCTCTCGCCCCAATCTCTCCTCCTTTCTTGCCAGTAATTTGCGGATTTGAGGCTAGAGTCATGCAGGCCCGTCAACACTTTTAGGGGGTGTTTACATGTGAAAACTCGCACCGGTGCGAGTTTGATACCGGTATGACATTGTGATTTCAGACCGTGTTTACTTGAAGGGATACTTTTTGTAGACCGACGTGATTTTGGCGCCATATTGAATTGAATATTGAAGACTGCTCATGCGCTATCCATTCTAGACTCCCAGAAGAGTGATTTCATGCTGGAGCGAACGGCCGTACTGCATTTACATGGCATCGGAACGAGTTTTCATACCGGAATGAAAATCTCGCCTGGTACAGTTACCGGGGTGAACTCGCACCGATATGACTTGCTTCGGTACAAGATTAATATTTTTGTGCCGATATCATGTAAACGAACACAGAGCCACAAGAGGGAACTGTAGTGAACTCGTACTGGAATGAAAGTCACGCCGGTATCATGTAAACACCCCCTTAAACTCTCAAAAAAAGAGCTAGGCATCCAGCTGAGATAGGAGACTTTTAGTCCCCTATCTCAGCTGGATGCCCAGTAACTTGCAACATTCCTATTCCATTAATCCATGATCGTATTTCGTTTCTTATGTGATGAAGGCGTCAACTTTCGCGCAATCGTGTCAAAGAGTAGTTCTTAAAAAATAGAGGTGAGAGCAGGTAGTATATATTATATAATGCGTACTCAAGAGAAACATTTCAGTGACTGTGTATTGTTGCAAAAGCCGTGTTTTGTTGTTGTTGTAATGAATTCTAATTTAGTCGAATTATTAGAAAAAACCACGCACACAGACCGCAGCGCTCGTGAGAACAAGTATTTTTATTTTGAAATACACTCAGAGGGTTTTGTTGTTGGATCAGAGAAAAAAACTGATTTCCTTTTGGACGAGTCAGGATAGTTCGACGCTGTATTTGGAAATTTTGGCCGCTTCAAAAAAAAGAAAGAAAGAAAAACGTTGCATTGCTGAATGGTTTTTTGATACCCGAGATTACTACCATGTAGTACTGTTTGCGGCATAACTGAAAATGTGGGATTGATTTTCGTTGTTTGTGAACGCGACCGAAGAGAGCCTTTCTCTCTTTCGCCATTCAACGCAGATTTCAATGGTCCTTTAAACATTTCCAGAGGTTCCGCGAGGCATTTATAAACTAGTGTTCAACAGTTGTCTATAATACAGTATTAACCAAACGGATTTGTCCCAGTAATACTTAAGGGGAACCCAATGGATCGTTTCAGTAAATTATCTGTTCGGAAGGCCCTTAATCCTCTACAATTTTCTTACGGGAATTTTCACCACGAACTTTCGTGATATGGGAAAATTAAGGCCTAGTGTTTTCGGATTGATAAAAATGTTGTTTCGGGTACCGAAAAAAGGTCAGCCAAGAATTTCGGAAAGGAAATAAGACCTACGGTTTTCGGGAAATGGACAAAAATGCCATAGTTATTTCGAAAAGATTCAAGTTCCCCTAGAATGACCGAACAAATAAAAATATTATAGCGCTGCCTAAAATAAACCTAGTATAGAGCTTTAAAGGCACTCCAGATAGCCTAAAATGGCGCTACAAAGGATCTGAGAGAAAATGTCATTGGGTGCCCCTGATACTTCAGCATCGATCAGTACAAAATGCAGACCACATGCAACATTAGTCTCATTTGTTGCTTCTCGCGTTTCCCCTCTGTTGATTCAGTTTCAATTCGCATGGCAAAAGCAATGCTGACATCGGTGCGAACTTTTCGGTCCGTGGATGAATTCAGCTGAAGTGTCACCTCTTCCTTACCCTGGGTGCCAGAGGTTATTTTTTTTTTTTTTTTCGTTTGATGGAGGGAAATTACGCAGTGAAGCCGCTGCAGCGAGGCGTGAAGGGCTGAGAAGAAAAAAATAACTTCTGGTCACACAAATTATTTATTTTCCTCTAGGCGCTTCGCGCCTCACTGCAGCGGCTTCGCCGCATAATTTTCCTCCTATAAATCTCAAAAAATAACACATGGAAACAAATAGAAATCCTAATTTATGCTTAGGAATAAATATCTATTTTACAGTAAAAAGTTATAAAGCAGATGTTTCTTCATTTTGTTTGCGATCTTCCTAAGAGATATTCAAATAAACGCCTCTTGACATCTTTAGATATCAGTCCACTTTGTGAGCGATTATCCATCCCCCATTGTCTAAGGTCGAGATCTCATGTAAGCGTAAGCTTATGGCATACCAGTCTTCCCACAGCCAAATAACAAACACAACGGTACTTTATCGTCTTATAAGCTCAAACTTCCCAGTACGTACCTTCCATTTCTCCAAAATTATCTTCCCTGCTTTCTTCACTTTTTTCACCCTTACTTTCAACCATTCCTTGATAGAGAAAATGAAAAAGTCAATCAGGCGTCTCCCTTAAATACAAACTATCATTATGACATTGTTAAATGGCAGTATGTCCTATAAGTGTCGACCAAAAAGATATCTCTCACTAACCGGGTTCGAGGTCTGTACTGTATTAGTTACGGACCCAACCATAAATCAACGGGAAAAAAACAAGGAGCCGTAACTTACAGTACGGATCTCTTACACGGTTAGTAAGATATTTATTATATCTCCGAGGTCAATCGGGCACGCAAGAAAGGAAACTTTCAAATTTAGCGGGCCGTACAGTGAAATACGGCCCGATAAATTGACCAATCACACCGCGCGTACTAAGTGAGAGATAAAATAAAGTGGAGTAATTTACCTGCATTGCTCTTTACGAAACAGAACATTATGTGGCAGTCCCCATATAATAAGGGGTGAATTAACGTCCAATATTTTTCTGAGGTGTTTCAAAGAATGACAATGCCATACTTAGCAGTTACTGTCTTGTTGTTTGTTTATTTGTTTGTTTGAAAAAAAAAAAAGCAGACTTGTTCAATGAAAATGCTAGGCATTTTGAGGCAGTGTTTCAGTGCACTGAAGACGCAGTTGACTATTGTTCAATCGTTGGATTAGGAGATAGATCGAACTTTGTAGGCCTGATCACCCTACAAGAACAGTTTGTTTTTCTCTTTGCATGTTTGAGATTTTAATTGTACAAGTAGGCCAGGAGGACATTTCTTTTAGAGGAGGAGTGTGTGGGGACTAGGGACCTAGCCCACCCCTCATAAGAAGTTTTTTGTGTCAAGTCACATGATACGTCACGGTCCACAAGGTGGACAGAAAAATAAAGTTACAGAGTTGAGCAAGCAAATTTATGTCTGTTTTCGTTTGTGTACCAAGAAACCAAGCTAACACAAGCAACTGTTCCTGACGATGGATAAGGTTTCATCCGAAACGTGCTTTGCCGTTTAAAAAGTATCGCGTCTCCAAAATGTTATGCTGCTTTAGTGAATTCAGATGAAGCAACCTTTATGAAGGCAACTTACATAATATGTAACAGACGGTATTCACAAAAAGCAATTTGTTATTTACCTTGTTGTTTTGCGTGTGTATTGCATGTGCAAATATAATAATACTATTAAAATTTATTACATTCATACTTTTCATCTCTTCACGTTTGTCTTTGATGTTATCGTCGTCTCTCTTCCACTGCTCTAACAAATCTTGGTAGTGCTCGAAAAATTCAGGATCCATGCTCTCAGTCTTGAGCCGATTGATAGTGATCCAATAAATAGCTCCAGCTCCCAGACCTACCAGCGCATTACTGATATCTCGCCACATGGTGTTAAATGTTGTGTCATCCACGAAACCTTGGCTAGCATGGAGTTCGTAGATCTTGTTTCTATAATATATGACCCTGCTTATGTTTGCTGCGATACCCGTATCTTCAGCAGGCGGAAGACTGTCCCAACCTGTAGACGGAGGATTCAAGCTGCAAATATTCTTCAGCAGCAATATCAGAAGCAGCATGTCAAAGCCTCCTGATGATAGAGACGAAGTAATTATGGGGTACAGCTTCCTCCACTGTGGGGTACTAAGAACTCTTTCTTGCTTGAGAGACTGAAGTATAGGACGTGCTGGAGGACGCATCAAAACGTCATGAAGATCGGTTGGAGGGTGTATTTTGTCAAAGGTATCCCTGAGAGCCTGCCATCCCACTTCCACCAGAAGACGGCACAAACAGGCGTAATTGTTTGTTTCCATGGCGGATGGGAAAGTCGGCCAAAAGGAAGCCATGAAATGGCGACAAGATTACCACACCTACATTGTATCAAAATGGAAACCATGATTAGATAAAAACAAGCAAAACAAAACATTTAGCTAAGATGTAGTTTTCACTTACAAAGTTAGGGTTCCATACGATGATCGCAGGATCTTTCAGTTTCACTTGCTTGATCGCAAATGATCGTAGCAAGTTATGTTTTCACATGATAGCAAAAGAACAGGGATCACCACAAAACCTCTCTTCTCCCTGCATACGTCAGTTTTTACATGAACCTGAACTTTATGCGGTGATTTTCGATAGTTCCCAAACCATGTTTAGGCTACTGTCGCTGCAGCCTGCACACAGATGTCCTATTTTCTTTGAAAGGAAAGAAGAGACGACTTGTGAGCACTACGCCGTTGTTAATGATGTGCCACTAAAAGGCAACATGAGGCCTCTGTCGCTGTTTGATCACTACCCGATCACAAGAGGTACAACAAAGTTACATTCCTTTAGTACCAGTTTTTCATTTTTTGAACAGTGTTTTGTGATAGATGCCGGAGCCTTAATCAGAAGTAGAGGAAAGGGTCATAAAATATACCACTGATACAGTAGAATCCCGCAAAGAACGACCCCTCTCACAAAGTAACTTTCCCTCCCCCCTCCGCCACCATACGCTAAAATGCTCCCCCTTACAAAACACTAAACTAAATGTCAAGACAAAAGTTCCGTGAGTTTATGAGAGTGATATTCAGCTTACTAAAGGCTAGTTAAGGAAAAGTTTTCAAAAAAATATATCCAGCCTTGCAACTGATGGACGAAATAAGAACAAATTTTTGAAATACTGAAACCTGGCATCTCAAAGCCCACCAAATTGGCCTTTCTTCAGGGATTGTGTGAAAAGCACGTATTTGTTTGGAGCAGAAACGTGGGCCATTAAAAGATGAGTTTCAAGATCGGCTGAATCAGTGGTACCTGCAACAGACTTATGAGAGTACAGTTCTAACATCTCCTGGCGGGAAAATAAAACTAAGGCGCAGTTGTATGGTGACATTCCTTCATATCCATCATTGTGCACAACAAAGAGAAAGCTTTGCCGCGGCCACTGTTTCCGCATCAAAGACCATGGAGCTGCTATGCCCAAATATAGGGCCAGTAACTACATGGACACTATTGCAAGGGAAACTCGACAGGAAATTAAGGGCCTACCACATCAAATGAGCAATTTATTTTCTCCCCCTTTTAAAGGGGAAGTATCACGAAAATTTGGTGTCATTTCAAAACCCAAAAATGTTTGTTTGACAACAGAAACAAAAAATTAATCGTCAAGTTTGTTATAAATTATCACTCCAGTGCAATAAAACTGTCGATTAGTGCCTCTGGCCAGAGACAGAGTTGGCCGGTATGGATTGATACTTGAAAAATGTTAGGCTAATGTTTTTCAAGTTCTCGCATTTTTGTTTCCAAAATGCACTAGAACAGATCACGAGTTGTTCATTCCAAGAATTCAGTTGATTTCTCTCCTCTCGTTGTTCTAGAATTATTTTGAAGGAAAGCAAATGTCTTATTTCACCATTTTTAACAAAAGAGGTCAAAAATCCCCATGATACTTCCCCTTTAAGACTTAAAAGTCTTGCCACGAGCAACTGCCTTGACCTAAGTACAAAATAAATCTATCCGCACACTCACTTATCGCTGCTACTGAATTTGCTCCTCTGCTTCCTTGCTGCTATCTCCTCCAGATGATCTTCGAAAACGTTTGCTTCAAAACGGTTACCCTCAGGGTATAATCACCTACAACGTTAACGATATTCTTAACAAAAACATAAACAAGCCAAACAGCCCTGTCTCCACGGTTCCTAAAAAAGATATCATTATCCTGTTACGTTATGGTCAGCAGAGCAACCAAATCTGTAAACGCCTGAAATTCTGTGTATATAAGTTCTACTCTTTTGCCAATCTTAAGACAATTTTTCAAAACACTTACTCGATCAAATCTTTCTTTATTTACAAGGACCACTTGAATCGTGCCCAATAATCTAGAATCATTTACAAAGCCGGTTGTTGGGACTGCAATGATTTTCATATCGATAAAACAAAGCGACGACTTAATGACAAGAAAATGGAACACTTCAAGGCCCTCGCTAAAAATGACAGCACGTCAGCCATTGCTGACCATGTTAAAATCACTGGACACAATATGAAGTGGGATCATTTTGATATAATTATCATAATCACCCAAGACTTGCTCGCTGATCCATAATTAACAAGAAGCTGTTTCGAGCTTATACTCAGGCCAAATTTGACTGTGTGGTGCATAAAGCCTGCAATCTTTTAACAGTGATAACCTCCAGCATCGCCAATTCCCCCAAATTGATAGCCTGCGAGCAAGCTCTCTTGGGGGTGAATCCTCTTTCCCCCTCCCGCCCCCCACCCCCAAGAGAGCTTGCTCGCAGGCTACCAAATAGATAGATACAGAGATATAGTGAGGCAATAAGTAACCACCAGATAGAATTGCATTTCTTACGGTCAGAATGAAATACAGGGGAAAACAACATTTGTCATACAAATGCTTTTCATAATCCCCGGGCTTTAATCCTTACGTTTTCACCTTTTGTTTAGAGACAGAAACCATTTGTATGGTCCTAATATGTATGTGACACGGGGTCAATGACGAATCTTAATTTTCAGTATGATCTAGACCCGGAAGAGTAAGGGGGGGGGGGGGGTACTCCCTTATGTGACCTTAACAGGGAAGTTCGGCCTGATAGGGTATGGTTTTCAGGGTGTTTTGTCTTGAACGGGGTATCTATTTCATCACTTTCTGTCTTAAACAGGGTATCCCTACATGACCTAACGGCTTAAACAGATTGTGATTGCCAATGCATTAAAATACAGTAAGGAACTAGTGTATTCTTATTTCATTCTAGTCTTAAACAGGGTGTGATTTTGGGTTAAACGGGATAGGAAAATCGGAGAATTGTGTCTTAAACAGGGTCAGGGTTTGAACGCCCGGGCCTCACCTCCCTACGCAAGCATCTGTTAAGTGCCCCCCCCCCCCCCCCCGGGATGTAGAGTAACATCACGCGTACATTTATATCCTTGTAAATTTTCAATGTTTTGCTGTTTATATTTTTAAATGAAATTCAGGGGAAAGCATTTGTTATTCACCTTTTATTTGAAGACAGAAACCGTTTCTACATCGGTTGTTTTTCTATAGTAAACGTGAGACATCTTTATCTATCTTGGCCCGCAAGGTCATAGACTGATTTAGTTGCCAAATGTTTGGTTAAACAAAACTAACCTTGAGGCACTCAGGTTAGCCTAAAAAACACTCCGGTTAGCCTAAAGACCACTCCAGTTAGCCTAAATAGCACTTAGGTTAGCTTAAATAGCTCTCTGGTTAGCTTAACGGTTAGCAGTTCATGTTGGGGTTGTTCATGCCTCGCATGCCTTGCATGTTTTGTTCATGCCTCGCACGTCTGGCTCGCATATAGTAAACACTCCTCACGGCCCGACCCCAACAGAAAACGTAACTCGTACCAGCCGAGTACAAAAAATGAGACCGAGAACAATAACTCGTAGCCCGGAGTCTTATCTCTCGGCCCATCACGACCCCAAAAAGAAAAAAGAATTTGATAATGCTTCCGAAACCTTAACTCGATCCGCCTTACGGCCCGAGTAATTAAATTGTGTCACTAGTGCTTGTGGCACAACATTCATTTGCACCCTTCACTAAAACCACGATACTGTAACTAGTTACTCACCAGTCCAGTAAGTAGCAGCTAGCGCTCAAGAATTTACCAAACACTCTCTGACCTCTTTTGGTGCAATCCCTGGAGTGGAGAAAAAAGATAAATGCGAATATTTATGAGTGCACTGATCTCACTAACAATATTTGGCCAGTGGGAGGGGATGTGGGCGTCTCCCATGTAAGTATTAAATTAACCCTGTATCAAACTACGAAGTGACACCTGTTTCTATCTACGAGCTCACCAATGAATGCCTTTGATAAATTATTTATTTGTACGTATAAACAGATTGTGACTGTGGGCAGCCATTCAAAGTAATGCTTGCATCAAATAAAACATCCCACGTGAATGTCTCCAGGCATCTTGTTTACCTTGCCCAGTGGAGTTCCGTTTGTGTAGTCCCAATTAAGGTTACTCTGCTTTCTTTTTCCTTGAATCTTGTCTTTCAGCAGAAATCCAACTTGCAGCTTCACAAACTCTGTGAATTACAACAAAAGTTTCAAGAAGAGAAAAGAGGCCTATTAGAACCTTTCCATCAATCCATAAACTGCAAAGTGCATGCTTGCTTTGTTCAGAGAAAGAAGTAGGCAAGCTTGGCCCAGCCAAATATGGTAACATGTTTTGCTGTCTTACTGTTTTTAACTGTCAGTCTGATTTGACAACTGCTTCGTAGACCTTCAGGTCTGCCTCAAGCTAAAGGCTAGAAGTCTACAGCTATACATCACACATACTATACAAATGAAGTGAAGTACAAGGAATATGGCAAAGTTGATAATAAACTTGTATTTGAATTTATTGTATTTGAATAAAAAATTTTGTCTGGCCCGACTTCAGGTCTAAAATAATGTTAATCAACCACACCAAAGATCAAAGCATTTCAAGCATGAGGCATGTTACAGTACATATTATTAGAAGTCCGGTAAGAAATCAAGTGAAATGAAATTTAAGTATTAACTTGTCACCCGTCATCTTGTTTCTTCCTTGCATGGTTAGGGGAACAAATTCAGGATGTTATATAATTTTTATGTATGAAAGGGATGCGACGATGTTGGGGGAATGGGTGGGGTGTGACTGCATGAGGTAGGTCCCTATAGGGAGTTGGTGGGTGTTCTACTCTGGAGAATTTGAAAATTCATATTGTAAACTAGAGCATTTTTAAAGTTTTCAACGCCTTATGTGCATAGTGGGAGTTGCAATCACTTCAACACCTCCCCTCTCCCGCCTTCTTCCAGCAGATCTGCCTATGAGGTTGCTCAATTCAGCTGGTTTCTGATGATCTGTTTTTATGAACCATTTTGGTATGAAACAAATAAGCACAGCCAGAAAATTGTCTGCAGTTTTTTTTTAACAATAGGTCACATATCACCTGATCTTGTCAGCCAAATCAGAGTTAAGCTTTGCCATGCATGTGCTTTTTGTTTTGTTCTTGTCAATGTGGCCATGTACAGTAAGGCTTTGCATGAATAAATGCTTTTCAAATGTACATGTATTTGTAAATTATGCTTTTCAAAGGTCCAGTTTCTTTACCAAGAATTTTCCATGTGGATTCTGCCTACAGTGTCACAAGTACCAAGTTAAACATGAAAGTTAAAATTAAAGTGCACTTTTACAAGTCATTAATCCATGATTCAAGTGTAAACTATATGAAAAACCAGTCTCCTTAAAAAAATGAGTAAACAAATGAATAAAATGCAATATCAGTAAAAAATATTGTGCAACTTTTCAAAGAGTAATAAAATTAACTCAGTTGTCTTCTAATGTCGGAGACTCAGACATTTGTCCAGCCAATTGCAAGTGACAGCTATTGTTTTAAAAAGGACACTGAGTAGTATTTTCATTGTATAACATTAAATGACCTTTTTTGATTAGTGCTTAGCAACGACAGATGAGAATTATTGATTTAGTAACATGAAGATTAGGATTTCCTTCATTCTGCTCAGAGAGAGAGAAAGAGTAGCTTCTACACATGGGTAATGTAAAGCGCAAAAACAACAAGACTGATTAAAATAGTTAAACTCAATCACATCTACTGATTGTTTGCCAGTGAGTATCCCTGGCGGACAGGGCAGGGTTCACAAAACTAAATCTGTATTAGAGTTCCTTTGCCATGATTTATGTCCTGCCTTCTTTATTTCTCATTTTTTACTCTGCATCCTCCATCCTCTTCACCCAAATACTATTTCACATGACTCTTTCTACAGGTTTCCACTACAATTTAACCACATACTTGACAACAAAACCACAAAAAAAAAAAAAAGGATTAAACAAACTGTCAATAATCTTGCAGATAGCTGGGTTCATTTGTGGCATGATTAAAAACAACCAATCATAAGAAACCACATCATACACACAAACATCATTGACGCCAATGCCTTTAAGGATTGATTATTACTCTTTTAGTATGTTTAGAATGAGCAAATACCCTTCAACTTGTCAAGAAAACTAGCTGTTCTAACTTGGAGGCACCATTCTTCACATAACAAGATTAACTGTATTAGAATTTGAAGACCATGACTATATACCTGAAATATATTTCAATTTGAATACTTCATTTCCATTTCCTTTAATAACTTGTATAAAATAACTTCCCATACATAGAATTTGCTCACTCAAGAAAAATCTTAACCTTGAGTACCTGCCTTGTAAGTAACATCCATTAAAATGATGAATACAAATGTACAATATAAATCTTTGATATTTATAAGCATGATTCATTTACCTTGCCCAGTAGCTTTCACATCTTATGTAGTCCAAAGGCCGTCTTCTTACTTTATCCTTATCTTTCAGCAGAGATGTAACTTGCAGCTGAACAAACTCTGTAAATTGTTGTAACAGAAGTTGCTCTTGAAGAGGAGATAAAAAGCCTAATAATTAAAACCTTTTGTATTTAACAGCAAAGAAGATGCACAAGATCTACATGTAAATACAAGAACTCGAAAAATGTCTTGGATTTCTTTGTTCAAAGAGAGAAGTGGGCGTGACTCCAGCCAAATATGGTAACAAATGCATTTTGACTGTTTTAACTGTCAGTCTGTTTTGACAAAAATGATGTAAAAAAGACAATGATGTAATAAATACGATGGAATTTAATTTAAGCATATCAAAATAAAAGAGTATATGAACTAATCAAATCCCATCCATTTCTTGGGTTGAGAGGGGGGATTTCAATTTAAAATGAGGGTGTTCCACACTACAAAATTTTAAAATTCACATTGCGAACTAAAACATGTATTTAGTTTTCAATGTCTCAGGGTGGGGGCAGTGCAACCACTTAACTAACTGCCCCTCCATAGGTCACTGAGTAAAGGCAATGTCCAATGTAAACACAGTGCATTGGTGCTCAACATTTTTAGACTTATTGGCTCTGATAAATTGCTTAATGTTTTCTCTTGGAGTGAATATGTTGGAAGTTGTTGAATAAAGCCAGATTTTATTCTTTTAAACAACATGCGACATGTTAACCGACCTCAACATCACAATATTGAACATTGAAAAACAATACAACAATTGAAGGGCTTGGTGGAAAACTATGCTAAGTGGAAAATTTGCTTGAAATTTTTTTTTTGTCAAAAGTGCCTGAATTTTTGCATGTGGCTTTCAAATTAATGGGAAAACATTGCTCTGTATTTTTTATTAAGAATTTGGACCGTGTTCATCACTGGCTTAAATTTTACTCAATTCAGGTGGATTCTGATGGGCGAAATTGTCATGGGATGAATGGACCATTCTGGTCTTGAAAACAGGTAATTAAGCACACTCAGAAATCGGTTGGTTTAAAATTAAAAAGGGTATGCTCTTCCACTTATGTTGAACATAAAAAACCCTGTCTCCTTAAAAACAATGAGTTAGGAAAATAAATAATATTTTTACTTTAAAATATATCATGATTTCTATACATGGTACTGGTATAGAAATCAAAAGTGGATGCGCACGCTGTAGAACAATGAGCACTTTCAGTTGTGATCGATACCTCCTAACCCCCTGGACGGGGGAAGACAATTAAGAAGTCGCTGCTATGATGTGATTGAAAACGCATTTTCGGAAGAAAGTTGAGATCATTTTCTTTTAATGTATTGACCCATTTACCTTATTTATCGCTCAAAAGCAACTGTTTTTTTTAATAAAATTTCCTTCGAATTTTCGAATTGTACGAAAAATTGGGAGACAGGGAGATTGCACCAAAAATCGGGAGACTCCCAGTAAAATCGAGAGGGTTGGAATCTCTGTTAAATTGGCCTTGCTGTGTATGTGGAGAGTACTATACAACAATTGGATGCATTTAAGCTTATCTTTCTGTTTCCTTCAACACAATTTAATATACAACAAAGAGTGTATCATTACTATAAACAAGGGCAACAAAGATATCAACAATGGCATCTTGAATGGGGCAGGGAGGAAAAGTGGGTGTGCAACAAATGCAGACGGCAGACTTACAGACCTGCAGACCTGCAGAATTGGAGGTTTGAAGACTTGCAGGCTTGCAGACCTGCAGACTTGCAGGCTTTCAGACCTGCAGACTTGCAGGATTGCAGACCTGCAGAATTGGAGGTTTGAAGACTTGCAGGCTTGCAGACCTGCAGACTTGCAGGCTTTCAGGCTTTCAGGCTTTCAGACCTGCAGACTAGGAGGTTTGAAGACTTGCTGACCTGCATACTTTTGGATTTTTCTACTTTGGAATTTAACGAGAATTATGTGCAAGTGTTGTTGATTCCATGGAGCGGGTTGCTGATTCACTGGCTCACGGTTTTACGAGGTGATATAATCCCCTGTGGAGGCATGTGTTGTTTACGAAATTTCACGACTACTAGGCGGGACTACTTGAACAACACGTTGCCATTCTAAAATTGAACTTGGATATCTCGATAACCAATCAAAATATCGAAAACACCTGATTTATGTACAGAAACCTGCCAACTCTCCTAGTTTTCCTGGGAGTCTCCAAGTTTTTCATCAAATCTCCTGATCTCCTGGTTAGACAGGGTCCGAAATAATTATTGCGCTTTCCTGGTCGCCAATGCGACTAAAAATTTTGCACTGGCGACCAGAATTTCAAAACTGGTCTCCAGCGGGCAATTTAAAACTATTTCATGCCACCATCATTATACAAACAATAACTTTGATTTTCAGTCAAATCAATTAAAACGAAATTCAAAGCCACCCGCCAATTGGTCACTTACTTTTTACCTTTCCCCTGCTTTTGAAGTATAAAACCGATTTTCCTGTTATCATAAATCTACCGCAACGATTCTGCACAGTACGACTTCACCGCCATGTTTTTTCAGTGGTTTCCCATAACATACGTATTGCGGGCGCAAGAGGCCACGTGCGTTCTTTTGCCATGCATACCGTATACTCGAACAAGCGCCGCCCCCGAATAAGCGCCGCCCTCGATTAAGCGCCGCACATGGAGCGGAATGGTTAATGTCGTTAATAAGCGCCGCCCTCGATTAAGCGCCGCAGCTATGGTGCGGCGCTTATTCGAGTATTTCCATTAGATGATAAAAATACACTATAATCGCTGCAATGCGGTTGTAAGCTAGCAATGGGAATTTATTTTCATCAATAGTGATGTTTTTCAGTTCGAAGTGAGTATATCTTGATGCTCTTTCATTCAGTTCTCTCTTCAAAATGTTCATGTTCTTCAGTTCTTGCGTGAAGGCTGTAAACTTCGCCGGTACGACACGCCCAACCTCCCTCTTTCTCTTCCCTGTAACTGTTGCAGTAAGGAGATTGTCAGCGTTTTTCCTTGTACAATCAAAATGTTTTGGCTTTGTGGTATGAGCCTTTTAATAAGCGCCGCCCTCAAATAAGCGCCGCCCTCGAATAAGCGCCGCACAGGAGACACGAAAAATTAAATAAGCGCCGCGGCGCTTATTCGAGTAAATACGGTATTTATTTTAGGCAATGTGGCGTCCAAAGATGTTCTGAAACCTTTCCGTAATTTATTAGAAAGTGGAGACGGAACATCCACGAAGAAATTAGTTGAAGATTTAGATATTCTCTGGGCGTCAAAAGGTGAAAATGTAGATCTATCAAAGTCGTCAAAAGATGATTTCAGCACTGGTTTCATTCCTGATGACATCGATTGGGGCTCCAAACGCGTTCTCTTGGTTCTGGTTCTTAAAAGAAAAATTGGCGACCAGAATTTTCCATCTGGTGACCAAAAATTTTGGTTTGTGTTTCGCTGCGAAGGAAAAATTTTATTGCCACGTTTTGGCGACCTCATTTCTCCATATGGCGACTGAAAAAAAAAATTTCAAGAGCCAGTTGGCGCCTGCCTAACAAAGTTAATTTCGGACCCAGTAATAGAGCACCAAATCTCCCGGGAAATACCTACAAGTATCATGGCTTTAAATAATTACGTTATTTTCGAAATGTCGAGAAGGAAAATAACACAAGAAATGGATTTAGTGTTCTTATTTGAGTTGTTCTCGATCGGAAAACATAAAACAGAGTGATCAAAGTTACATATATTTAACGAGTATTGTCAATAGTCATAAATCAAATTAAATTGCACAATACATGGTAGGTAAATGCTGTTCTAACCGGGAGACATCGAATGACGATTCGGATGGTATAACGATTGTGCCTTTCTTTTTTCCATTTAACCAAATGAAATGTTAAATTACGTTGCAAAGGGGAAAACCCCTTCCCTACCCCTACTGATGCCCTTAATGTAGCCTTGATGCCATGGCCCTTGGAGGCTATTCGCTGTCCCCCCCCCCCCCCCCTCCACTGAAACCCTATATATAGGGAAGATAAAAGTTTCCCAGTTAAAATTAAAAAAGGTCAAAAAATTATATTTCGTTGTTCACATCATGTTAAATTTGTTCCCTGATGAATTCTGAAAATTTAGCTCGTTGGGTGCCCCTGAAGATTTCTAGGCGTCTCCAGATTTTTATATTCCGGGGGTTGGTAGGTATGGTACATGTCTTGTGACTAACGCTGTGTCACTATTTCGTTCTTGCCAAGCGTTTGATACCCGATAAATTCAATCTAACTGAGATCTTAGTCGTTGGCGAGTTTACCCGATCCTGATATTTTAGAATGTAAAAAATCGCTAAAATTGTATTTTTGTCAGAAGCTACCCTTTATTACGTATGGCGTCCATTGTCATATAGTTTGACAACGTTTTCTCGAAACTAGCGAACGTACGAACTTTGTTCCTGAAGGATGGTATAGTGTCGAAAACGAAGACAGAAGACCGAAGACCCACTCGAAAACGAAGACTTGCTCGAGAAAAAAAAAAGAAGAAAAGATGCAAATACATGCATTCCACTGTCTTGTCAACGTTTGTGTCTTAATTTTCGTAACGAAAACCCTACACCAACGATTGAACAAAAAGAAGAAGAAGAAGAAGAAGAAGAAGAAGAAGAAGAAGAAGAAGAAGAAGAAGAAGAAGAAGAAGAAATAGATGCAAATATGTGATTTCCGCTGTCTTGTCAACGTTCCCACCTCCCATTGTACGTAAGATGCACTGCATGGTTCTTTGATTCCTAAAGGCGAGTGAGTTTCCGGGATACTACTGAATATTTCATTCCGTCGACCGATTTTTTTTATGTCTCGGTTTTTGTTATATATCCTACACTCAATTGATTGCAGATATAGATGCAATTAATTTTGTCTTTCTTTTTTCCACTTTTTGTTAACTTTCACGCTTAGCTTTCACGAGGGAGTTCCCGGGAAACCAGTTAACCTCAACTGATCACCTCATACATCTGGCGTGAAATACATTCCTAAAAACCCATCGATTGAAAGTCCTAAATTGCATGCGTTTCTCGAAACTCTCGAAAGGTTTCGGGCCTATTTTGGGTGCCTGTTTCTAGGTACGAAATTTTGCAATAAATTTGCTGTTTCGTATCTTGAAATCATGGTAAAAAACAAGCTATCCGAATCAAAATTTCGGGCCAGAAAAATTTTTGGGACTTTCCAGAAATGGCCCCTCTGATCGCAGTTTAGTTATAACTCATTTTGGTTGTTTGGTTTGTTTTGATTCAGTATGAATCCATTGTACTGGAGATGCGCTGGGAATAATTAAGGCCTGTGTTATTTTTGGGTCTGGGGTTTGGGCCGTTAACTGATTTCCGATATGTCTGCGTAACAATCCCGGCATACCAACAGGTCCCAACCAGTGCAGGGTAAGGTCAACTTCATCTCTTCACTGTTGAGACTTATCTAATTTTAAGTAGAGCCGTTATCCGTTTCGGCTGGGTCATTATGTAAAATGTTTTGTTCTTGTTACTCGTTACCTGTTTTCATCGTTTCAGTTGATAAAACGTTATTGTTTGTATTGTTTCTTTGTTTCATCGTCGTATAATCCGATAATATAAGGGAGTTTAAGAAACGAGGACAGCGCTGGCAACGAGAACGCCACAAAACAATGGGCTTAATGAGCGAAAACAATATGCGTTGCATGTGCGTTTTACATTTTGGTACATTTCTTTACCGCCAACTGCAAAACAACGTGAAATGATCAAATTTTAGGTTTTTTTCGAGAACGGGGCGTATGACGCAAACTCTTCTTTCTTTTTCTTTACTTTGACGTCGTTCATGCTAATTCAGTTCCTGGGGAGTTCCCCAGCAATTTCCAAGTTAAACAAATTTTAATGATTGCGAAAGAGTTACAAAAACGAGAAGTTATATTTTTAAATAACGTTCTCGTTACCGTTGCTGTCCTCGTTTCTTAAAGTCCCTACAGAAGGGGGTGAATTGGGGTATGTAAATCCGCCGATCCGCGCTATTTTTGCCCCAAATCCCAATCCGCGGCCATAGCATAAATCTTCTTTTGCTTTTGGTATTTTATTAAGGTGACAGGCCAAACAGTACGACTCCCGCTGGTCGCAAAATATACCTTAGACCTATGGATAGTGCTTTCCCAAGTACGTTTCTGAGAGGATTTCCTTTTTGAGCAAAATGCGGTGAGATCTCTCTGCTGAGTGGTGTTGACCTTTGACCACGAAGGAAAATACTCAAATTTACTGAATTGAACTTTTCTTATCATTCGGAGCCGTTTGAATTAGTTTCTTTATGCCCGTTGTGTACGCTAGCTCTATGGCTTTTGTTAAAGGCGTTGGGTTCTTGCAGTTGTTTTTAGCTTGCTTGCTTTGTGGCCTCAACACTTAAGGTATTGCGTTCTTATAGCCGACATGTACTTCCATCGGTCTGTTGTCTTATCTCGCATCCAACAGATATTTAAAGCTTACACAGTTGTAAGTGTCAAAGGATGCTGCAGTGGTTACTTTTGGCAAATGTCTAATGTTGTTTCTCAGGCAAGACTCGAGTTTCGGTCCTTCAGTGGACCTCAGCAGTTGCCGCCAAAAGGTGATCTTTCTTGAATGATTCAACGATAAATCTGTTGCCACATTTGTACTTATCGGTAGGATTGAACGCTCTTCGTTTTTCATTGGCTCGTTCAAAGAACTTTTGATTTTCTTTTTTGACCATGTAGGTTTTAGTTTGACACAGAAAAGTAGTTCCTCTAAAGCCGCGCTCAGATGTCTTCGTGGAGATCTAAAAGAATGAGGGGTATATCTGAAAAAATGCCGAAAATTGAAAAATAAGTCGACAAACCGCCAACATACCGACAAAGGCCGACCACAATCAGAACATCTTGACAGACAGAGTCCGGAATCCGAGCCAAACTTCGCAGCTAATCCGATGTAGCGTATTTTTCAATCCGCTAATCCGCTCAATTTTAAAAATCGCAAAAGTCCGCAATCCGTGCACTTGTGTAAGCCAAAACCGTCGATCCACGAACCTATTCACCCCCCCCCCCCCCGCCTCCTACAGAAAGCTGGTAATGCAATAAACAAATAAACTCAAAACACTGGTATTGTGCTAGTCACTGCAAGCAATCGCCCAATTTACAGTGGATGGGATAAGCCGCATACATGCCTATACTCTTAATTTACTCAAAAAAATGTAAACCCAGAAATTTCTGACGTTTTATTTTGCACAAATAATGTTTGGGTCTATACAACCGTTGATTGTTCGAGCGGGTCTTTGTTTTCGAGTGGGTTTTCGTTTTCGAGCGGGTCTTCGTTTTCGAGCGGGTCTTCGTTTTCGAGCATATCTTCGTTTTCGGGGTCTTCGTTTTCGATACTAGTCGTTGGCGAGTTTACCCGATCCTGATATTCAGTTAGTATTTAAAAAATGCGCTAAAATTGTATCTTTGTCAGAAAACTTCCTTTTATTATGGTGTCCATTGCTATATAGTTTGACAACGTTTTCTCAAAACTGGCGAACGTACGAATTATTTTCCTGAAGAACAACTTTGAAAGTAAGAAGACTAGGAAGTATATCCTTAAAACGTACCAAGAGGACAGTGCAAGATGTGGAATGGCGGAGGTTACACGATATTATTTTTAAAATGAATTGAGAAAGGCCGGTATGCAGGGGCACTCAACGGAATATTTCGGTAAAATATCTGTTCGGATGGAAGGTCCCCTAAAAGTTTTGAAATTTTTCGCCTAGCGATCCCCTAGACTTTTCGAGATTTTTCGGAAAACCATCAAGTTTCCCCAGAATTCTCGGAAATGATGTGCTCACGTTTTATAACTCACATAATTTTCGGATGGTGTTTTTGTCTGCTAAAATTTTCGTCCGTCGTAACTATTCCAAAAGCTGCTAAAACTTTCGGAGAAGAATTGACGTATCATTAGGAATTTACATTATTCAGTTATTAAGGTCTGACAGAGCGTACAATTTTATCCCCTAACGTTTTTGGATGAATAGGTTATACGCCTATAATATTCGGATGAGCATTTATATTCCCTGAGATTTTCGCTTAATTTTCGTAGTCACAGGTATAGCGAAAAACGTCCCCTAAAATTTTCTAATGAAACCGACAATGGCTACTACGTGTCCTCGAACTTTCGGCAAGACCCATCAGGATAGCTAAAACTTTCGAATGAGACAAAAAAAGCCCCCTCAAACTTTCGACACGACCAAGGTTCTCCTAACATATCCCAACAGATAAATATTTTTTTAGGGCAGCTCTAAATTAACCAAACAGGCTTCTAAAGCATACAGAAATCCATAGTTTTAGGCACTTCTGACGTATTTAGGAAGATTTGGTCGTTGGGTGCCCCTGAGTATGTTGAGTCTGCAAGTCTGCAAGTCTGCAAGTCTACAGTCTGCATTTGTCGCACACTGAGAAAAGCTTCCCTGTTTACGATCAAACGATAGTTTGCCCTGTAAGCGTAATGTGCTTACTCAACCATAGTTGTCTAAGTCGTAGTTAGTTATCTAGTTAGGGGAAAATGTGACAAAATTAGCTTCCTTCACGTACCTCGCAGTCGTAGTCGTGTTCTGTGCGGTCCAAGATTATCCGTATTTCTCTGCTCTTCAGAAGTCACGTTTGTAGCCCAACGTTTGTGCGCAAAAGGAAAGCTTTCAGTTTTGCCAAGCCATGTGCCAAAGCACGTTGACTATTATAGCTCTTGCGGTTAATCGATTGCAACTGATTGGTCGAGAGATGCACTGAATAGCCTGCGTAGCAGTCGTTTCCGTTTCCTTCAAGCCAAGCGAGGTTAGCGCGCGAGGGCATTGGGCAAAAAGGAGCAATAAAACGGAAACGACTGCTACGCAGGCTATGCACTGAAATGCAACCTAGCGGATTGCGGAGGCGAACAGGAAAAGGAATCCGTCTCTCATACTCAGCTGACCCTAAAATATTGGAATGGTGAAACAGCGGAACGGCGGGAAGGTGGAAAATCCTAAAAGACGGAACGGTGTAAATCGCCAAAAATCCTAACAGGCGGAACAGCTGAAAATCACCCCAAATTCTAAAAAGACGGAATACATAATACAAACAACAGTAAATTGTTGTTGTTGTTGTTGCAAGAGAGATTGCTGTCCTCTAAATCCCAATTGTTCGGCAATTGAAACTTCAAGTAACCACCCAAAATGACAGAGGTCGCTTGAGCCTAAGATCCTAGGCTAAGATCGCTTACGAGGGCCAGACCACAAGCATCTCGGCTCTCAGATTCAGACATGAAACACCTACAGCGTGGCACTTATTTATTTATTTATTTATTTATTTATTTATTTGTTCTTTGTTTGTTTTGTTTTTGTTTTCCTTTTTTTTCAATGTTCCGCCAAAAAACAGAAAAAAATTTACCGAAAAATATAATTATCGCGCAAACTCTTCAGTAAAAATTTACGCCATTGCCTAAATTAGTAGACAAAATCATTTTTTTTTCCGTAATGTAAATGTTGGTGCCAATTTTCAGCTGAGATGTCTCAAAATGTTCGACCATGTTATTGATAACTCGGAAGATGATGCATCAAGCGGACCGCGGTTATTTCTGATCCATTACGAGCCTGCAGAACAGGCTTGATTTTTTTGTGTTTTTTGTTTCAGGAAAGCGGAAGCAAGCACGAGGCGAGCGCGAGTCACGCGCGACGGGAGAGGAGAGGAGGGAGGGGGTGCCAGAGCAATCAACCAAACTAGAGAAAAATGAAATTCAATAGATTGCCACCAACTAACGTTTTTGCATCTGCATCTTTTTCACCTGTGTTCTGACTGTATGTTCTTCACGAAAATGCAGTTGTAATTTCAACAGAAAAAGATCAATTCCCAACACGAAAAACCTGTCTTGTCCAATCGTGTGTGGGGGTGGAGGACGTGTAGTCCTAGCTGTCAATTCTGTCGCATGGCGTGACAATGTTCGATCACGTGGTTATTTAAGTTTACTCTATCATTTTATTCTCCGTTGAAATATTCAAAAGGAATGCATATTTGTGTACGAGTAAGGTAAAATACATGTATTGGACTTAATATTTGGCTGTAATTATCGTTTGTCGGGGTACTTTCGTGACGTACACATATAGAATTTCTGGTGATTTCCGCCGTTCCATCTTTTAGGATTTGTGGTGATTTTGCGCCATTCGTCCATTCCGAATTTATGGGTCTCCCCTCTATTATTAATTTGTCGGCATCGGGGGGGGGGGGGGGGGGGGAGGAGAACCATTGGCCGCCCTCAGCTGCGACACAAGGATGTGTGTAAGAGAGAAATGAAGGCTCTCGACATTGACGCTGCGTCTCTGGAGGGCCTTGCAGCTGACCACACGAAGTGGAGAAGCACCCTGCAGCGCCAACACTTAGAGACAGAGAAGGAGAAGCTGATGAACGTAGCAGAGGACAAGCATGTCCACAGGAAATGCAATTACAAAGGTTTAGAGCACGAGACTAGTATACCTACAGATGCGACCTTTATAAACAAAGCAAATATTTTATTAATTTGTACCGATTACGTTGAAATAGCTCCCTGTATGCTTTGCATCAGTTTATAACAGGTTAACTATACAAAATGTCTTTTATTCCCTTTTTGTAAACACTTCTAGAAAACGTAAACTTCAATTCTCGCCTTCTGTGTAGCTCTATCTTTTATCATACAACTTGCGATTCCTGGGGCCAAAACTTAGGAATGCAATCAGTTGTTCAAATAATTTGTGTCCCTGGATGTCCCGAGTGTTTTGCGCTGTTATGGCCGTCAAACCGCGAACCCGAGGGATCCCAGGGTGACCTTATGTGTCTAAAAGATTGATGTTCACCGTGGACAAAAGCCCGTGTAAGCTCAAAAGGAGAGCAAATAACGATCTAATAATGACAATCTGCTGCTCCAGCTTGGAATCTAAGTAAAAAGAAAATCACACAGTAAATCTACCCACGATGATATTATTTAATTACTTGCATTGATACAGCAGGTCGAATTGGATACTGGAAGGTTTACAAAGTTCTTTCTTTTTACATGTTACACATCTTTTTCACCGTGAAAAACGTTACGTCATATATATTCCTGTAAGTGTTACAAACCATCTTAAGACCACATGCTGTCTTGCTTAGCGAAATTCAACTTCGCAAAGCATTTCAAAATTATTGAACGCAGTTTAATTCGGAGAAACGAGTTCCACAGCTTTCTTTTTCGATTCTTGGTTAATGGACTAACGTTTTGATGCATTCTGTTTCATGTTTAGTGAAAATCAGGCAGTCTTCAACAATGAATCATAGATTACAAGGCTATACCTAAGTGTATTTATTCTACTTGGTCGAGGTCTAATGGCCACCAAGCGAGCTAGAGTATCTGCTATTGATTGAGTCTCGCGGATGAACAAAATGAACTGAAACCTTTTGAAACCAGTAAAAATGAGTACGGAACAACAACAGACGCGCTAGGTTGTATTTGTATTGTTTGTTTGCTTTTTACGTTATTCATGCCCCGTCTCTAGTCAGTTTCCTGAAACGAAATAATATGTTTCCCTAATATTAGAAGCTATATAAAAACGCTCCCTCTTAAAAGGACTTTTTCACATTACATTAAAAATAAGCTTTTTGTTGCGGGGAGGCACGTAAAAGTGCATTCAAATGAATACAATTCAACCGGCCTCTACCCCTACCCCATCCTTGCATCTGTGCAAAATGCACAGAATACACTATCCTTGTTTACTATTTTGTAAATATTT
This sequence comes from Pavona decussata, assembly GCF_977016875.1. Lineage (NCBI taxonomy): Eukaryota > Metazoa > Cnidaria > Anthozoa > Scleractinia > Agariciidae > Pavona > Pavona decussata. Next base: position 5,623,981 of record NW_028145657.1, on the reverse strand, counting down.
TCATTTTATTTCATTTCCGCGAATTGTTGTGTTACATTTTCCCTGTTTACGATTGAACCCGACAAAGATTACCTGCACATACGATGCTGGAAAGAATCCTGTCTGGCTTTTACTTGTGCCCTTAATAACAACAAATAATAGTGTCAGTTTATGTGACCTCAACGACATCAATGGAGGTTGCTGGTTAATCATGATGGAGTTAAAACATGCTAAAAACAAACCAGTTAAACTGATCAATTAATTGAATCCACACGAAAACAAAACGAACCTTAAATAACGATTTCAAACCATAGAAAGCCCTGGTGTCAGGAACTTGAGTTAAGGGGGGACTTAACGTAAACGCCATTTTACCGCACTTTACATGGCTTTAATGGCAATATCTCGTTCACGTTTCAAGCGATCCAAAAACTCTATGTTCATCCCGTATATCTATGTTGTGGGGTGTTTTGTGAATTTGGGGGTGATTTTTGGGTATATTTGGGAGGAGATAGTTTTTCTAGAAGGATTGGTTAAATTAAGAGAAATAAAAAATATTGAAGAATTAGTGAAGTTTTAAAATAAGAATTTGTAGTTAATAATTAATAGACGGATACCAAGTTAGTCCACTAGCAACCTGGGGTGCTCTTGCGTGGGTATCAACTGTCTGTTAGTGTTCCAAAAATCATTTTCTTTCTTCTATCCCTTCTTAAAACCACTTCAAATTTCATTCAAATTTAGGTTAAGTCCCCCCTTAATTGAGGGTGCAATTTCGTTGGCGCTAACACGTTGCGTGACTGACAGGCGCCGACGACATTGTCTGCTACTATAACTCAAGCGCCTGTCGAGACACCATGCTATAAAGCACAGCCTTATTGGGGACTCTTTAGGCTCGATTACCAGCCCCGAGGGACCCGAGGGAGGGGCGGAAATCGAGCCAAGGGACTCTTCAATCCTGATATTTGCAAGAGGGGAGGGGAAGGGGGATCGTCTTCCATATCCTACACTGAATTCTATTACCTTTTTTCTCTTGTTTCTCTCATTTTCCAGTTTTTTCCTCCGTTTTTCTCTATTTTCTCTGTTTCTATCTTCTTCCCTATATTTGTTTTTCAATTTCATTTACGTTTTTCTGCCCTTTATCAGTTCTTCTCTTTATTTGTCATATTCAGGAATCTCTGTGCATTCATCAAGTACCACCCCTCCCCCCTAGAATGTTAACGAAGCTGTTCAAAGCAGAAGACAATTCGTGCCACTTGTTTCTAGTTTGAGTTTAGTTTCAAAGCTCTTAAAGCCGTCAAATCATTTTCTCTGCCACTTTGACTGTCGAGACTGCTTTAACAGGAAAAGTCAATTGCACATATGAAGCAGAAATATGGAAAAAGATAAATAAATAAATAAATAAATAAATAAATAAAAGAAGAAATAATCTGCTGCAGGATTTAATGGGGAGGACTGCTTTTACAGGCGATCAGGAAAAATAAAAATAAAAATTAGTCTTACCTCCCACCAGTTTTCATCTGCGCTGTTAATAACTTTTATTTTATCACCAGCACTGCAAGATGAAAAAAAAATACTTTGTTGTATAAGAAAACGCCAGCCACCTTCTGAAGACATATTTGTGAAAGTTTATAGAGCGTGATCTGTTCGGATGGTTGAGGTGAATATTTTGGTCGGAGAAAGCGTTAGGTAATAGAATTTTATTTCCCGCCGGAATTTACTAACCGTTGTTGGTTTTAAGAAAATGTTGGCTGACCTTTTTTCGTATTTTTAATTACATATTTACCACTTCGAAAACGAAAGGAATTAGTTTTCTAGTGTTACGAAATTTTTAGTGGATATTATCCAAAGAAAACTATAGATTTTTTATACAACTAAATCTGAATTTACAAGTGAACCGTTTGATGCCCTGAAGGAGAAAGATAAAATGTACTGAACTTAAGCTGGGTCTTCTGAGTATGTACGGCTTTAATTTACTACTGAAGAATTTAATTTAATTGGATTTCGATTTCGATTGTTATTAAAAATATTAACACATCAGTGCTTTGTATAACCTGTTATCGGGCCTAATTCTTAGCAGTTCTCTTGTTTTCTCTTGCATGGATAATCAGTCGTTTCAGGTTTCTACGGGAATGGAGCGAATGGTTAACAAAGCGAGACGAAAATACGGCCTGGTGGCACGTTACAAAGTCAACAATTTTCACTGATTGTGGCAAAAACTTGAACAACTGAACAACAAAAAAGTAAATCCACGAGCTCACCACAATTTAAGGTCACCATCATTCTCTCCTTCGAAATCGTAAAGCGCTACGCAGCATTTCTGAAATAAAAACACCATTTTGCCGCTTAGTAAACCACACTGAATTGAGGACAAATGGCGGAGAAAAAACTGAATGAAAACTGGATGAAAATGTTTTTCCAGTAGACAGGAATATAATACAGTGCTCTGAAAATTAAACCGGGCCCAGTTGTTGAAAGCCCGATTAAGCTAATCCTGGTTTTACGTGAAGTTTGATTCAAGTTTAATTACTAATCAACAAATATTTTTCCAAAAGATTTTTGCCCTTCAGTTTTGACTTAGACTTTTCTTTACCTTTAGCTAAAAATCGGCTTTTAAAAACATTTTTAACTGGCGAGATACAAACCTCGGTTAATTTTTAATCAGGGATTAGCGTAAATCGCCTTTCAAACAACCGGGCCCAGGAATCTGGCCCCCCTAATATAGACGAATAAAACAAACAAACTACCTACGTTGCGCAGTTTAAGAAACCTTAAGCAATCACAGTGGCAAAGTCGATGAAAGTTACCTCTTACTAACCGAGTTCCACACTGTAAGTTACGGACCGAGGTTTTTCCTGTTGATTTAGGCGCTTGGGCCATAAATCAACAAGAAAAAAACGAGGATCCATAACTTACAGTACGGACCGAGAAAACGAGGTTAGTATAATAAATAGCATTTCTAAGGTTAATGGGGCGCTCGGGAAAGGAAACTAGTTGAAGTCAAGGGAAATTTAGCGGGCCGTACAGTGAAATACGGCCCGCAAAATTGACCAATCACCGCGCGTACTAACTTAGCGATAAAATAATGTGCCTTAACGAAGACCAATTTAACTTACGTTCTTTAAATTACGTCGTTCATGATTACTTGAGTTTGTTAATTTGTTTCATCTGGCCAACGTTTTTTAGTTCGTTGGGATACTTCAGTGAAAGCGAAACGAAGTTCATCTTCAAATGTAAACTTTTGTAAATCGAGCTGTTAAGAAAACGGTTCCAGGCTATGCGCCATTAGTTCGAACCTTCGACAATCTCTCCAACCCCCGGCGACCGGTTAGCTCAGTTGGTAGAGTTGACTACGGTGCGGGTGGGTTCAAAGCCCGGCCGGACCAACACTCAGGGTCTTTAAATAACTAAGGAGAAAGTGCTGCCTTTGTAATGACATCTGCAAATGGTTAGAGTTTCTAGTCTTCTTGGATAAGGACGATAAACCGTAGGTCCCGTCTCACAACACTTATTCCTAATAATAATCTGTGGGACGTTAAAGAACCCTTGGCACTGTTCGAAAAGAGTAGGGCGTGGAGTTCCCGGTGTCACGGTCTTCTGATTACAGCCGTACGGTTGTTCATTGACCCTGAAAAGCCCCAAGGGGGAGAGGTCAATTACATATACACATACACATATACAACCCCCCCCCTCCTCCTCCTCCTCCTCCTCCTCCTCCTCCTCCCCCCCAGTGAGGGGTTTCGTTGAAGTTTTGAATTGATCGGTGCATTATTTCACAATTTACATTCTTGAATATACGGTTTTGCGGTTTGTAGAAGTCATTCCTAAACTTTTATAGCTAAGCCAAAAGCATAGCATCTGTCTGTAAGAGCAAGTTGTCCACAAGTTGAGACGGATAGTTACACACATAAATCTTCAAAATTCTTACCATTCCCGAGGAAGGAATCATTTCCTCTGCAGTATCTGAAGCCAGAAAGAGAAACAAACTTCTGTGAGTTCTGTGTCAATGAAACAGATTTTACCACATACTCAAATGGTTCGTTTCAGTGAAATATCCACTGTTTGGAGAGACTGACATAACCCGGCTCAAAAATTCGGATTAAATTGTGAAGAATGAAAAACTGGCGACTAGCGTTTTCTTCAGCGAAAGCTCAAACTTTGGCAAGGCTGAAAACTAGTTCCCTTTGTGTTCGGAGGTGAAAATACCTAATCAAAAGCGCAAAAAAGGCCAGCTAGTATCTTCGGGAAGCCAACAACAGCGCGTACATTCGGAAATAAGATTCCGTACCCCAAATGTTTTTATAATTTAGGTTTTCAGATCAAATTGTGTTAGCTCACACAAATTTGCCTTCTAAAAGGCTGTTAAATGACTGGGGAATGAAGAAAACAACGTTTTAACTATTCTGTTTGAATGCTCTCGTTGGGTGTCAATGGAAGATTTCCTGAGATCCGCATGGCGCACGTTTTGCCCACTGTACAAAACTTTAGGATTACATTATAAACCGAACTCCTCCAGCTACAGAAAACTGATAGTAATACTAAAACGACGAGTTTTAAGCGAGGTAAGGAAATATGGAAGGTAAAGATGCTGTTGGACCCAAAGCTCTTCTGTGAGGGGGTGGGGTGGGAGCATCGTCCACATCACTGTACAGAGGGCCATCAGAGTCATCTTCCTGGTTTCGTTGTATGCGCAGCGACTGTCCCTTTGTATTTGACTGTAAAAAGGAACCACACAACGGAGTCAAGTCACACTCAGCCCCACGCTTACATACATAAAAGACGAGATTTGACTTCCAAGTTTTTAGCGAAGTACTATGAAGAGATGTTTCCGAGGAAGCGTCATTTTACTCTTTGTGAGCGACGAGCATTGACGCAGTTGTTTTGAACAATAATACAGCTAAGCCCTTTTGGTATTCCAAAAAGAAAAGATTAACCTACGTTCCGAGGACTTGTTTTCGCCACTATGCCGTTCTCACAAAATCCTGTGGTAACATGACGACGGCCATCCCATTTTCCCGCCAAAATGACCCTGGTTCACTCGCGATTGCCATTTTCAGAATAAAACAGCCCAAAATCCACACTCAATGCGCAATAAATTAATAATAATATAAGCTACAGTCAGTACAAAGACAGGAAAAATCTCCCGGAATTTAAGTCTTGATAGCTGATAGCATGATAGCTATAAGCCAGACCAAAACCAACTGTGACTTGTCCCATGCATCTTCAAGCGCTTGACACCGGCTATACGCATTTGCTGTGAATTCTGATTGCTTCATTGTGCTGTTTACATCAGCTGTGATTGGTCAGAGTACACTCAATCATGAAGCGCTCTTATATACATCACAGCACTCACCCTATCTCCTGGACAGTAAGGTACATTGTCTCGGCACTTGTGATTTACGCTCATTTTACAAGCCTTACAGCGAGCACCCTGTCGAATTAAACCTGTTATACAGGAAAGGAAAAAAAACAGACCAGATTACAACAAAGACAACACTTTTGCTTTACAAGGTATACCAACCGCACCAATTGCATCAGATGTGTTCCAGAAAAATATCAATGCCCACCCCTTAGAACTTAGAGAAAGTTCAATAAGTGTTCTGAGGTTGGGAAGACAAAGAAAAAGACAAAATGTTGTAATGGAAATATTAAAATTTAAAGAGAGGTGGGTGTGAGGGCTCCAAATAAAAAAAAACTTCCACGTGGTACGGACATTTCCTTGAATAACACAAAAAATCCAAATCACCCACTGGTGAAATGAAACTTGCCACTGATTGACGTTCTAAGCACGTCTTGAGCCAAATCCATCTGATTCTCAGTTTCCAATCTTGTAAAGGCATGTGACAAAATTGGCTACAATATCAAGCAGAAATCTTAGTACCTTCTATAAGACCTTTGCAGTAGTAACAGAATTTACGCTTTTTGAAAGTGTGTTCTTTAAACTGATGCTGTCCAGCTTTCCTTATTTCCTTCCCTTTAGTGCTGTGTACACTCTGTCTTTTGTCTACTGGACCTGTCACACTCTCATCATCGCTAATTGTTTCATCTTGAAGATCGTCCTCAGTAAGTTGAAGCCTGTTAAGAACATCTCCTGTGAAAAGTTTAGTCTACAAAGAAAAATATAGAGCGTAGTTATAAAGATAATATACCCTGCGTAGCAAACGCATTAAAAATATAGGGCATGCAAGCCACGCGCGCGGGAGAGAGACACGCGAGAGTAAAAGGAGCCACTTCCACCCTCGCGTGTTCCCCTCCCTCGCGCCCCATGCTATTTTTCGCGTCCTTTATATTTTTCACGTGCCTGCTACGTAGGCTAAAAATAATATGATAACATCCAGCTCAATTCAGTATATTACAAATAACAGCCTAATCAAGCAGCAATACCCCAGTAGTTACAGTGTATTGCAACAAACTACTTCGACATATTTTCTTTTTTGCAAGCTGAAGAACAGAATGTCCCTTTAGGTTCTGAAGTAACGGATTAAGTTAGGAACAACTGTGTGACCTTTAAAAACCAGTCTCACCTGCTCTTTAGCAACACAACAATACCATTCCTTCATTCTCAGTTCATTCCTTTGCTTTAATAAATCTTCTTCAACTTCTGTGGCATTTCCGTATGATAGGTTATCTGAGTAGCTACGAACAAAAAACTCATATTTCACAACAAATGGAAAAATAGATTGTTCCATCTCATTCTGGGTACTGTATATAGTTTAATGCTCTCTTGCAACAACTTTAACTCTAATGAGTTTGCTAGACTTTTTTTTTAGTCCTTTGCTTCATTTTTTTTCTTTGTTTCTGTTTACTTTGTTTTTAACACATGACCATCAAGTTAAAACATGTTTTGAAGGAGCCATCGCGAAACCAACGTAAGTCATGATGTGGCCTTGGCATCCAAGTTTCTCTAAATTCACTCTAATTTGGTATGCATATAGGCTGGTTCTTAATTGTGTCAGAAAAATAGTTAGTAAGCACTGGAAGGGATAGATCACAGCGCCCTTGGACATTTACTTGCAATTACATGAAGTTAATTTCCAGTTACCCTAAAAGCACTCTGGTTAGACTAAATAGCACTCAAGTCAGCTTAAACAGCTCTCCGGTTTGCTTAATAGTTAGCATTTATGTTGGGGGTTAGGATATGTAGCCAAAAAATGGTGAGTTCTGGCAGCGGGTCATCGATTGTTTAGTGGTTAAGATCACTGCCTGGTGATCCCATGGCACATTTTCCAATCCCGCTATTTTTATAGTCATTCTTTTTATCTTGAAAACAAAATAGAAGAGTGATTTATACTTAGTGTATGAAGATTTGAAGAGGGAAAGGGCACTCTGATCTATGACAAAAAGTGCTTTCCAACATAGTTCCATGTTAACTTTATAATTTGCAATCGAGGGCTTGAATTTGACTTAAGCCTAAAACCTGAGAGAAGCAACTGTTAACTGATGTTCGAAATGATAATAACGACTCCCTGAGCCAAAGTAGAGCCTACAGACTTGCAATAATGTTTACTTAGAACTTTTGTTCGGCTTTAAATAGACAAGAAAAGAAATCATTTCAAACATCACTTAACAGTTCGGTGAGTTTTAGGCTAAAGGCATGGGCTTGTTGGGTGAATTCAAGCCCTCCAATCACAACGAAAACACGGAACTATGTAAATTCTGACACAAGAACCAGTTTGAATGTATGCATGCCAATTAGGGCAAACTCGAGAAATTTGGATGCCAAGGCCAAATCACCACCTACGATGGTTTGCAAAGTTTCCTTCAATTGAAATTTCTTACTATAATCCAGTTTATAACTTAAGAAAATTCACTTGTGAGATCTTGATTGTAAAGTAGTATAATTATTAACAAAGATGAAAAAAATACATGTGAACAAAAAACACATTCAATAATTGAATTATTTTATTTAAAGCTAACTATGCATAAAACTATGAATTCAAAGCACTTCTTTAAATTGTTGAATCAAGACTCACCTTTCTTGTAACTGTTTTAGGGACTTCACAGCTTCTTGATCCTTTTTAATCGATGGCCGGATTACTTTGTACTTACTTTTAAAATTCCATTAGATGGCTGATGGCTGTAGCTGCAGCTGGCGCAATAACGTTGACAGTTCAATACGCATTCTCGTATGTCAAATGGCCAGTTGATTACGATTAGCCCAAAGTAAGCCTGCGAGCAAGCTCTGTATTAAATCAGCCTCGAGCAGCGAGCGAACCAAACCGTGACAGGATTGCTCCCGCTCCAATCCTCTCGCGGTTCGCTTCGCTTGCCACCCCTCGCTCCCCAAATTCATGTCTCGTGAGAACTCTTTTCCTGGCAGTTTGGATGGTAACTTACAGATGCCCGACTGCAGCAAACTGGAATTAATTACGAGCCAATCAATGATGTTACTACACTACACGAGACCTTATGAACTTGATCAAAGAAGGCTGTGTTTCATAAAGGAGCGCATTTTCTCGCATGCCGGCTATAACTGATACCGCCGGGTGTAACCGAAAAACAAATTTTTCCTTCTCTCAATCATAGAGTCTTTACGGGACTGTAATTCTTTAACAAATATCTGCTGTTGTTATACCGTACTCAGTTCAACCAATGATAACACCCCCTCGAATAATCTAACTCCCCCAAATCCTCTTTTGCACTTGTTAGAAATACTAATGATTTATAATATCGGTTATCACCTTCCCCACGAATGTTTTTACATTTCATGTCACAAAACAACCTTATGTAAAAAGCAAACGATCAAATCAGCAAGTTGTTATAAACTCACTTTTAGTTGTGTTTAGTGAAGACTTTCGCTGTTTAACCGACGCCCTCACGAAAACAACTGACGCGATGAAACTTACAACTTACAACACCACGACCACAACGACAAGGGCATTGCAAGACGAACCATCTGCAATAGTTGTTAGTTGATGAAACCTAACCCGCAGTGTTGGGTAACGAGCAAGACTGGTCTACTTTTCCTACAGCTCTCAGTGAGAATTGACGTCGCGACAATATTAAGTTGCGAGATGCCGAGTATTGAAACAGGTTGGTCGTTTCACAAACATATAGCAAACTAAGTTGAATTGTGGGACATACATTCTGTGACTTTGCCTTGCAAAAATGTTCGTCAACGTTTTCTTCCAAGAAAAATTGGTCCGTGTAAGGGAGTCTTAGGTTGTAAGAATCGTGTCAGATGCAAATATTTTAAACGATATTTCTCCGTAAGAGTAAACATTCATTGAAAGCTACACTGCAAACTTGAAACTGAAAAATGAGCTAAAGATGGCTGAATGTTTGAGAAGAAAACTATAACGTATTAAAGATTTTGCTTTTGTAACGTGACTAATCAACAAGTAAACAACATAGTCATTAATATTGATTTATTTGTAAACAATACAATGAAAAATAGAATGAAATTAGACACTTGTATTCATGATTTGTATCAAAGCAAAACATGCATGATTTATGTACAATAAATAATATCGCTGCACTATCGGCTTCACTTCTAGCCTGAGATATTTTCACTACAAATCCCAACTTTTCGTCATTATTGGGTATCCTAAATATATATACATAAAGTCTATTCACATTTTGTACTGTTGCTTCGGAATACGACCTCATCGCATCCAATTATTCTAATGTACATGGGCCAACAATTCTATTATTTTGCTTATCAAACTACTGTTTTCTAACGATTTCGTTGGCTTGTTCTGAATTCTGATCGCTAATCTTCATTTTAAAATGTTTGACGAAATCCTATGAATTCGCAAACTATACGATACAGTAATAGCCCACGTATAAGAACCTGAATTTTTCAATTTAGCCTAAATAGGTTCTTATATAAATGGTACTTGAAGCAAATTTAGGCTACCAAGGTTCTTAAAATAGGTTCTTATATTTTCATATGAATTTCATCTGGACTGAATATACTATATATATTATAAACATCATCTCATGATACAGTATAATGGCAAACACAATAGACATACAACATGGTACTTAAGCTTGAAAGAAAAAAAAGTTGTGTCAAGTTACTTTTAAATAGATGATGATCTTAATTCAGCAGTTTCTACCTAATTATTCACTTTCACAGCAACCCCACTGATAAGAACCTGACTTAAAATTTTAGCCTAAATGGGTTCTTATGTGGAGAGGTCTTAAAATGAAAATTTTAGCCTAACTGGTTCTTAAAACCCAGGTTCTTATACGCGGGCTATTACTGTATTTCGTAAAAATGTTTTCTGGTTCTACCTTGTTAAGTCCTGTACCCTAAACACTTTCACACACTTTGCTTTACATGATTGCTTTTTGGTACAAATTTTTCTCGCACTATTGTTGCGCTTGAGCTGAGAACTCAGGCTAGCAGCGATTTCAGTGAAATTTGGGCTCGATTCAACTACAATGTTTCCTACGATTCGCTGCAATTTTCCTAAAAATCAACCATCAAGTTCCATGAGGTTTCCAACTCTGCGACATCTCGATGACAAATCGCGTCCAAATCGCACTGAGATCGCCGCTAGTTTACACTTCAAATCTTCATTGCAAGCTCGAGCACAACAAAAACACTGTCCAAAAAATTACACACGAATCGCTAACTTCTTTATCAATTCGAACATGTGTTCTGGGCTGGCTATTGCCTGGATCAGCAAAAACTAAGAATGACATTTCTTGGAGTGATTTCCAATTTCTTTTGGAGTAGAATCTCGATAACTACAACCGTCAGGTGAAAATCGATGAAGGTCGATTCCCACTGTCGCATAATTTAACATGCCTTACCGCGCGTGAATGTACGTGTGTAAACAAATCGAGAGAAAAAAACATATGGGCAGCTTACGTCTGTGGAAAAAGTTAAACCTGGTTCAACTTTTTTAGCAGACGTAACTCGTCCATACGTTTTGTGAAGTTTGAATTACGCACAATCACGCCCGTTTGAATGCACGTAAAATTCGGCATGGCGAGAAATCGAGTTCTAGTCTGAAATGTCAGCCGAGGAGACGGCTGACATTTCAGACTAATCGAGTTCGGGAGGTTCGACTAAACGATATTTTGCAGCAACTAGTATACACCAAGCTGAGATGTAAAAAGTAACCTTACTGACAATCTGTTTAAGCACAGGTCACCAAAGCGTATGTGACACAGGTTACCATGCAAGCGTGATTTAAGAGTTTGTATGGAGTTAAAATTAAATCCAAATTTAGACAACAATATTCCCACAAAACTCACCAAAAATATAATAAAGTCTGAAAAATCTTACCCGGTGTGTTTTGCTGTGTTTTCAATGCTTCTCAGTGCTTCTAAACGCTGTTTAGAGCGGTTTAACTCTCAGCAGCTGTTCCACGTGCATCACTGTATTATGTTAATGACAAGGTAGGAAACTAAAAGTCGAATTTGAATAAAATTTGGCCCGTCATTTGAGGAGAGCACTTCGAAAACCTCGCTAAAATTTGCTTGAAACTTAAGCACTCGCTTAACTGTCTCTCCATATGGCAAGAAGGATGATGTGTGGTCCTTCCTGGGTAGATAATTTTCGGCGAAGTTTATTTATTGAGACACAGGCCTTCGTTGAAAACAAAGTTCATTTCAAATTGGGTGCCATTTTTGCCGCCGACAGAGCCGTGTCCCTGGAATGTTGGAACAAACTCACGGTCAAACCTAGGCACGAGTACTAAAATGTGCCCAGCCGGGGAAATCCACGGGAAGCCTTTGGCACGTAACAAACCACGCAAACCTCGTGGTACCGCAGCTTGTTCTTTTTGGATTGCTCGCGTCATCAAAAACACGTCACGACGGAAACCCTTTGAATTCAAGTGCCCGGAAGTGCGTTTTTTAAAATAAACAAGTTTGCTCCGAGTGCCATATAATAAACTATTTATACTAACCTAGCTTGCTCGAGCCGTACTGGGGAATATTGGCCTTGGGCCAATATTCTCCAGTACGGCCCTCGCGCGCGGTTAGTAAGAGGTTAATATCCGCCGGCCTTGCATAGCTTGAAGGCCTGTTTAAACGATTTTCAACCTTTCACCAACATTCGTTCAACTGGCAAATGTTGAAAGTTCAAGCAATGTTTTTGAGAGGCCGTTCAAACGGTTTCAGCTGACATCGAACCAACAGTCCGCCTAAAAATCCAAACAATTTTTTTTGCGAGGAACTGGGAATTTATTTTAAAGCCTGACAGCGTGTGCCTGCGTTTATGCGACAAATGCTAAACGAAGAGTTAAAAAGACTTCAACTTCATCCAGCGCTTTGGAGAAAAAAGTCCCATGTTGAAACGATGTTGAGTGAAAGTTAAAACTAATTTAAATTTGTTTCAACACGACTTCAACATTTCTCAAAACTATTAACAATATTGAACGACATGTTTACGGGTTGAGCGAATGGTGAAGCAAATGTTGAAGCCATTTAAACAGGCCTAAAGTGGCCTTTTTCGTTCAGCCTCCGAGGAAGCTCGTCACCTCCGCCGTTGGGATCAGTCTGTCGTTAATATTTTGTATTTGAGATAATTTGCTGATCCAGGTCTACAAGTGATCCGGCACCACTCATTGGTTTGTCGCTGTGGAATTGCAGATTTTATTGTATTCTAAAGTGATAGGGTCATCTTTCGCACACTTCAGATTACCATGGACTGTTTTGTTGGTCCCACCACTCCCTTCTTCATATAAACCTTATTTTAGGTCCCCAAGGCGTTCATAATTAGACGGGGATACAAGTCATAAATCTATGCTCGATGGGCGGACATGATTGAACAAGACTTTTCACAATAGCGAGAAGCCACTTAATACAGGTTTGACTTTTGACAAGGGTATGGTCAGTGGTGTAGCTCAAATAACATGCACCTAATGCACCAAGTATCGGCCCGCACGCAACTGGGCGAATCTTCATGGCAATAACTTCGTGACATTTTTTTCACTGAGCACGTTTCACAAGTCCGGACGACATTTTTAATTTCTTCCATACTTTGTTCAACCTTACTTAACTTCAAAAGCTCCGTCATCTTTTAGTCAAATGTCAGAACACAACAGAAACACCAATGTTTGTTTACTTTTCCACGAAATTAATGACGTCTGAGCGCATTTTGATTGATGTTTGCACTTTGAATATTTGCGTTTTTTTAAGCAGATGCGTTAGCCAAAACAAAAATTAGAGTTCAATTTTGCCATGATTTTTGATAGAGAAAAACAACTTTAGTCCGCCCAGTGCCTACGGAGTCTCAGTTAATTGTACTGTAGTTTTGTGGCTTTAGGAAGTTCAGTGAGCTTCTGGTCTCTTGGTTACCTGTCCAAACTGTGCGGCTGATTCTCCTTGAGTTATGTTTCATTCAGTTTCGTCAGTGTCTTCAGCGTATTCAATACTCCTGCCAAAAAGACTCTCCCGCTCCGCTTTAAATTCAGCCTCTGTGCGCAGTCGAAATCTCCGAGTATGTTTATCCCTGGTCTGAGAGAGAAGGAGAGTGAAAAAAAAAAAGCAACGAATGAGAGATCAAGAAAAGTTACTTGCACGATTGTTAAGCTGGGTCTAAAAGGCAACGCAAATAAGAACAAATTGCAAACCAAAAAAGGTCACAACTCGAAAGGCGACTGCATAAATGGGACGATTAATATTTGGTAAATCTTTTCCAAGCTTAAGATAACGGCAATGGCGAAATATTGAAATTAAGGCGAAGAAGAAAATTAAATGTGCGAGGATTGGGGAGAAGGTAAGCTCTCAAAATTAAGATAAATCCAAGAACAATGTTTTGGCCATTCTGTACGTAGAGGGTGCACTGTTGTCATCCATCTGTTAATGTACAAAGGTATGATTTATTTAGAGAGGTACTGCTACATTCACTTCTCTCATCACTACTTCCGCCTTTGGAAAAAAAATTTTCTCGGAAAAAAATATTACATTTGAAAAAGGAATATCACAATGAGCGAGGGTGACGTTTCCATGTTTTACGTAACATCATTTTCAAGACTAAATGTAATTACCATTGGAAGGTTAATTTTGATAAAAGATTTTCAAACATTCCAGCATGGCTTGAATGTAATACGAAATACCTAATCTTGCACATAATAAGTTGCCTTGTATATTAAGTTCCTGAATGAAAAGTATTTCGCAAATTAGACAGTAAAATGTTTTTCTACACTTGCAGAGTACGCAAACCTTTTTGACAGGTCAGATTTAATAAGTCAAAGTTGATAGGTACCGCGCTCGAAATGTCCCCCTACCCCCAAACTGACCTCGAGAAAGTCTCCAATTTTTTGCACCCTTACCCAAAATGTTCCCCAAATAAGTTTTGGAATGATGTTTCAACAGGCTATTGTGGAGTGACCAAAAACAAACAAAATTGGCAAAATTTTCACGTATTTATACATTTAAGGAACGTATATAAACAATTTCACTCATCGTCTTTTTTTAATCATACAAAAGAAACCGCTGCTTTAATTATTAATAACAATTTGTACTCCAGCTAATAACATGTACCAAAGAAGAGATGCTAAGACAAGGCCATTATCATTTTTAACACTTACAAAAGATCGAAAAACGTTTCTTGATAACTTGAAATAAAACACTACAAGCACAACAAACGTCAATTGTAATGATAAACGTTGGAAAAAAAAAACATAACTTGATCCGGCAAAGAAACCAACTGGTATCTTTTTAAGCTTGAATTCTTCAGAAAAAATTCAAAATGATAACAAGTTTATGAAATTGATAGCGCTCAAAAATCGACAATATGAACGCGTCGTACATTTTATCAAACGGCGTTATTAAAACCCAGTTACGGTTTTAAATAGATTTTCCATTCAACAAAATAAAACGTTTGCCACTACATTCACCTTAGCTTGCAAAGTACTTATGCAGTAAAATTCAAACGTTTTTAAAACTAAAAGAATTGTTGGCTCTGTTGCCTTGAAATCCTATCATATAACCATTTCATTGGATTTTCTTCGATCAACTTTACCCGCCTTGTTTGAAAACGGTGGATTGTGTGTTCTCTCAGTTGATAACCGCTATAAACTGAAAGCTGATAAATATTGTACTAATTGTACAAAATGAGTTAAAGTTCCAAAAACGCTCCACCTTTTCGGTTCTATTTTCTTTTCATGTACAAGATGAAATAAGAAAGTAATAGGTACGGCGGAACCCGGTTTTTACGGAAACTTTTGCATGTCCCTTAGCGTCCGTATTTACCGGTTTCTCAGAATAAACGTCACGGACACATGTTTCATCGATATAAACATTCAAGAATACATTAAAGCAACAGGACGATGATTAACCTTGTTAACTGTACTACAGAAAGAAACCTTACGCTCATTCAAACAGTCTTGCACTCACCGGCATACGGGAAACATTTTTTCAGGAGGGATGAATGAAATTAATTTGCCCGAATGAAACTTGTTGTTAGCTTGTGCAGAGAGAAGGTGGTGTCGGGGCTGTGCATTAGCGAGTGATCGTAAAGCGGGGTTTTACTGCAATGTGACAAAAATGTTTATCTTGTAAAGCAGTGTTCAAATGTCTACCGGTCTTAAAACGCGGCGTTGCCAAAATTATCAAGGAGAAAATTGTTTCCAATTCCACAGTGAAGCATGCCATTCCGTTCTGAAACTGAATTAGTTGGGAATCATTTCGGCTCCGGCCAGTGTGAAAAAATTGGGGAACATTTCAGTTCCGAGGGCTATACAGATAATCAGCATGTGCTTTACAATTGAGGATCGTGTGGTTATTTGTTCTGCAATGCGCTGGCAAAAGTGCTGCTTTGTGTAACCAACATTTGATTCAAGAACTTAAGCTATCACTCAAAGTAAAAAGTAAACTTTTATTTATATTCAGCTTTCAATGTTTAAAATTGCCTTTAGTCTTCATAAAGATCTTACGAAAACATCGAAACGATGATTCGCGCTATTTTGATTCTTCAACAAGCAACTTAATATAAAAAAAAGAGGCAAAGAAGTATCTATATCTTTAAATTTTCTCGCAAAAAATATAAAACAACAGGACTGTGAGTGCGGTAAACCTTACCTCACAGATTGAGCGAGCAATGCTTTACATGTATGTACACAGAGACGAGCCCGTACAATAATCTCTAAGAATGTACAGAAATTCTTTTCCATTGACTTTTTTTTTCATCACGTTTTACTATCCACCTTTTACTATCCACAATCGAGTCTCTATTTTTACTTCCCAAGAGCGAACGCACCCCACAAACATTTCATTTCGAAAACGGTTGTGAAAATGGTGTGCAGTTAACAGCGATGTTTCTTCAGTAATTGAAAAAGAGATAAAACATTTAATGGCGTCCTTCTCCGTTCACATTAGTGCTATATCAGTTTAAGAAGCAAGAGCGCTTCACCGTCGTATGCTGAAGGGCAAAAATGTTTCCATTCAGGTTATTCGCAATAGATCAGTCATCAATATCCTCACAGCTCTGTTGGTTAGTTTATATATCCTATTTATAATCCAAAAAACGAAACAGTAAAAAACCTTGTAACCTTTTGCGTAGCAGAAATCGAAAGCCGCAGACTCGGCTTTTCGCGGCGTTGTTTACATGATGAGCGAAACTGGAAACCAGTAAAGTGCACAAGTTACACAGTGGTTTCCATCATCAAGTCGATCTTAATCGGTTCCTTAGTGATAATAAATCAAAATTTTTTTTTATAATTTACTATTAATTCTGTCCGTCAGAAATTATGCTGACACAACAGAGACCGACTGCCTAAATGCCCAACATTGCTTTTAAAATAACGAAAATTTGAATACACTCTGTTTTTTTTATAAGAACGTCTAATTTTGGAGCTGAGGCCGAACGTTCTTATCATTTTTTACGATTTGAGGCTGAAAACGTTCTTAAGATGTTCTTAAATTACATGGTATACACTGCATGTATTTCAGTAAATCAATGCAGAAGTGCATTGCCTGCTGAGATATGGCATCAAGAACTCCTAATTATGACAAACCGAGATGTGTGTCACCATTGTTAATGTTATACAAAACATGCCATTAGGTATTTTGGTTAATTTACATTTGTTACCTTGATTTTATATACACTGAGGTTAGCAAAATAAAAACGTTCTTACTCGATTCTCAGCCTGAGGAATGTTCTTAAGACGTTCTTAAAATTTTGGTTAATCTCAGCCTCAACGTTCTTATAAAAAGGTTCTTATAAAAAAAAACAGTGTAATAAATATTTCAGCACACACAAAGGTCACTGTACATTTTGGTGGTTTTCGTAGTTTTAAATGTTTTCTTAGTTTTTAATGAACAAATTCAAAAAACGAAACAACAAAAGGGCAAATCCGTTCACAATACGAAAAATATCTGTTCATATCATATCAAAGTTCTGAAGCGGTAGCCGGATAAATGGCACTAGGAAAAACTGTTTCCTTGTATTTGCCTTTTTTTTTGTTTTGTCAGTAAACTACTATGAGCCTTCTTGAGCTCCGTTATCTCGAAATTGGATATCCTGCTGAATGATTTTGCAAAACAAGATGCCCGGCTAATGGCATTAACACGGAATGCTTAATGTAGCCCCAATTATTCCCCATTGTATGTTTCGCAGATTTTTAAAAACTATCCTCCCTTGGCAATTGAAATAATTGTCTTAATGGTTTTATTCAGATATATTGCGTGATACTTATCGTTGTGTTACTAGGAATCATACCAGCGTCATGACCCCGCTGAACTGGTCTGGCCTCCAATAGCTCTAATCCTTCGCGTTGATTATTCGATCTGTTTTTGAAAGCGGACTTTCTTTGCTGTGAACTCTCCCAATTTCCACTGTTTCAACTGTCGAGTACTACCTAGAAGTTACTATTTCGATTTACTGCTTGAAAAAGGTTTGTTTTCTCTCTGAAAACGGCAGATAAGAGTCTTAAATTCATACGTATGGCCGCCATTGAACAAAAACAACTTTTCGAAATGATGACTTGCTTTGACGTCACACAGGTAGAGATAAGTGGGTCCCCTCCCTCGTGATATACGCGCCGATAATAGATTTTGATTAGGCTGTTTTTGTTCAAGACAATTAGAACAATAGATCCCTTCTGGGAGAGGGTAGAATTTAATCAAGGTTTAATGAATAAATCAAATAATGATTTGACGTCAGACAGGAAGGGATGAGTGGGTCCCCTCTCTCGTGATATATGCCGAATAATAGATTTTGATTGGCCTGCTTTTGTTGAAGACAATCAGAACAATACATCCCCACTAGGGGAGGACATATTTTAATGCATAAATTAATTTGTCGATTTGTGACTACGACGAAGAAAAAAAAAAAGATACCCGACCGAAACCTAGACACGGCCTGCCCTGCGGGCATTTCGTGTAATAATGAAAAATAATGAAATAAATTGAATCCCTACGCATTGTTCCCTCACCAAAGTGATCTCAGATTCCAAACGTGCTCGATAAATAAAATTAAAAAATCAACACTGCAAACAAACATTGTTCGGCGATTTCCGTTATTTAAAACGTTAGTTCAGTAAAGTAATACATAAGTTAAAATCCTTCTAACAATTGAACTAAAGTTTCTCCCGTGCGGCATTAGTTTCTTAAAACAAGCTAACGGGGAGTTTTTCAAGTATTAAAAGGTAAAATATACAACGAGTAAATACAAAATACAATGAAAGTAAAAAACTTACATGGTAATCTGTGTCCAAGTAGATCACCTTTCCCTGCACTGCTGCACACAGCTCACTGGCTTCTTTCTTTGTCATCTTAACATTCTCCAGCCCCAGGCCCCTCAGCTGAGGAATACCACTGAGATGCTGGGTCAGTTCACTTACACCTCGGCCCAGTGGATTGTGGGATAGGTCAAGCCACTCCAGCTCCGGCAGATCCTTTAGTGCACGGGCAACAGCTGTGACTTCCTTTTCACCCATCTGTGTATCATTCAGGTGCAGGTGAGTCAGATGAGGCACACTGGGCAAGTGTGTGGCAAGCTCAGTGATCCCCTGACCCAGCGGGTTGCATGATAAAACAAGATTCTTCAACTTTGAAATACTTTGTAGACTACGGGCAACAGCTGTGACTTCCTTTTCACCCATCTGTGTAACCCTCAGGTGCAGTTCAGTCAGATGAGGCACGCTGGGCAAGTGTGTAGCAAGCTCAGTGATCCCCTGACCCAGCGGGTTGCATGATAAATTAAGATTCTTCAACTTTGAAATACTTTCTAAACTACAGGCAACAGCTGTGACTTCCCTTTCACCCATCTGTGTTATGCTCAGGTCCAGCTCAGTCAGATGAGGCACGTTGAACAGGTGTTTAGCAAGCTCAATCACCCCCTGACCCAGCGAGTTGGATGATAAGTTCAGCACTTTTAACTTCCGGACAAATTTAAGAGAGTCGGCAAATAGCCGACACTCTTTATCTCCCATTTTAACCCAAGACAGGTTGAGTTGGGTAAGTTGTGGTAAATGGTGAAGGTTCTCAGCCAAATCACTGACAGCAAGGTGCAAATTATTCAAATGCAAGTTGAGTTCATGAATATTATGAGCCTGGTGAAGTTGCTTGAAAATGTCAGTAGCGGACTTGGCTGTTAAATTAAGACAGCTAAGTTTTAATTGATAAAGACTGTTAGTGAAGGGAATGCATGAGAACAAACTTTCTTTCAGCTGATCATCGCAGGATTCCAGGTTATTAGAAATGTCTATGACTCGAGGTCCATTTACAAAAGGCAATGCGTTAGTTACAACCGTAAGCTCCTGACTTGTTGGACTGTTTAGGTTTATCTCTCTGACAAATGACAGAGAATGGTTCTGTGTCCGGCCAGACGTGCTCACAGTCTCATTGCTATTCATCCGATTCTGCAGGTGATCAACAGGCTTCTGAGGAGGAGACTCTGGTGCTGATGTGAGTGCACGGAGTAGTTCAATACACCGCAGATGTTTATCACCATAATCTCTGTGAATGCGAGTTAAGTAGAAGATCATATGCTCGCCTTCTTTTTGAAGAAAAGAATCATTTACATCCAGATAATAGCACTTTTCTACTTCAGCCGTGGTATCGCCATAACAGGTCACAAGGACAGTTTCCAAATCGCGCAGTAAGGACAACACATTGTCATCAACCTTTTCCTCGTAGCGTGTGCTGAAAAATAAATAACTTGGTTTCGGTAAATCGGAAAATTTCAATGCGTGTTCTCTGGCTAGCAGGGGCAGCTGGTCTTCATCTATCACTATAACACTGTTCGCGCAATGAACAAATCCCGAGAAGATATGTTGTCTGTCTGAGGCCGGACAACACAGTAGACAATGTAAACTGATAATACGAAACTCTCTTTGATCTTCAGACAGGTCTTCAACAGACGGTGTTTCAGTGAAGCTGCACTCTATCAGACCTTCCTTCTCTCCTATTATCCGCAGGTGACTCAATACAGCACTGGTAGCTTCTGATGACAACTCACACACAAATTTCAGAACTTCAACCATCGTCTTGACTTTTTCAAATGAATCAATTTGCGACAAGCAGGTGAGTTCTCCTTCTTTCGCACTCGTCAATTCCTGAACGATGAACCAGGCAGAAAGAAATTCCTAAATAGTCTTATGCAGGAAGAAAACGCCTTGTTCAGGACGACGTGAACTTGAAAGCTTGGAAATTTGAAAGAAACCGACAGACATAAATTTCTCAATGAGAGCGCGAATATCCTCAGGCAGTTTGCTGCGCTTGAAGTAAAGGCAGTCCTCCATAAGAGCATCAAACGCTAGCTTTCCTAACTTTGAGAGGTCTTCTTCGTATTCATCTACACTTGTAAATGTCTGCTCAGGATTTTTAGCTGCCACGTGATCAAACAGGGTGTCAAAAAAACTTTTGTACAGGTCCGCCCGAGAGGTTAAGAGTTCTGGATTTTCTTTGTCCTTCCAAGCTAGACACAGCATCAACAGGAGAAGTGGTATTTTCGCCATATCCCAAAGGTCGCGTTCACTCAAGAATTCAGTAAACTTCCCTACATCATCTTGGTGATGCAGGAACTTGAGTGCAAATTTTTTAATTTGCTCTTTACTGTCAAACCCATTCATCTCAAACTGAGCATGACTTGGTGCTCTTAGCTCTTCCTCCTTTGTCGGCCGGGTCGTCACCAGAACAGTACAATCTGACAGTCGAGCTCCCTTCCAAATCTCATAAACAGGTGATGATTTTTCACCGCTGTACTCGTCATAGCCATCCAAAACAAGCAGGACTTTCTGCTGGTTCTGAAGAATGTATTCATACAATTTATTAATTACCGCCGGGTCATCAACAGACAACAGTTCAGCTTCTTGTAACATGGAGGTGATGTCTTGAATATTGCATATGTCTCTCAGCTTAATTAAAAGGAAAACTTCGAATTTTTTGAGAATTTTCTTGACGCCCCTTGACCAGTCTACAGCAAGCTTCTTTGTAAAGGTGGACTTTCCTATGCCAGGCCTTCCGTACACAAGAATTCGTTTAGGGATGAGATGATGTCTGCACCTCTCAAATATCTCAGTGTAATCTTCGAGCTTCTCCTTTTCTGTTCCAGTAAGTTTTCTGTCATCTCTCAGAAATGATAGCTCCACATACACCTCGTCAATGTCCATGGTGTCGTCTGGGTTCCAAGGAGTAATCATCACCTGGCTCATGGTACTCTTGTAAAATGACTTCAGCTGCTTTCGGCTGCTCTTCAAAAATGTAGCTGCAAATGGGGTTAAATAATAATAATAAAAAAAACCTTAATGTTATACCTTTCCATTACCCCAACCACACGATGCACTTTTTGGGGGAGGAGATGCAGTGTATGTTTTGCACACTGAACCAAGACAACAATACAGTCCAACCTCTCGACACCTCGATAATAAGCACTACCCAAGCCAAATGGAGTTTATTTCTGCATCATGTAAAACACTAACCTTGGCATCAGGCAAAGGACAATATTCAGACAAATCTAAGATAAAGAAAAACAAACCGCCCCAGCAGGTTTATACAAGGATCACATAGCCACAATTACGGTAATGTACAGCCATAACTAACTTCTCCAAACAGTGGGATGTTCAATATTGGTGGCGAATGAGTGGCAAGTAGGCACCACTGGTCACATGTGCCCATATCAGCCGCGCTGAAACAAAACTGTCCAGCTGTTTCACTGTGACGTAAACGCCCTTACATGTAGCTAAGCAAAGATATGCGATTATTCCTCCAGGCACCAGTTTGGACGCTATTCTCAAAACCAATTACGAAAGTCTTGATATTACACAGTGTTTCTCAGTTTATTAGTAAAATAAAAAAAACCTATTTCAGTATTAACAATAATTTGCAAATTACCGTTGGTTGATGGCTTGAAAAACCTTTTCATCTTCGACCATCGACTCTGCTCCCTGGAAGGCGAATCTGTTGACAATATAAAACACTATAGTCACTCTGCAGCCAGTTTTATTGTTTCCATGCATCTATTGTACTGCAACGGGTTTTCTATTTATCATTTATTGCAAAACCTAACATTTGAAACTCTTTATAAGATCACTAGAGATTCTTAAAGGAAACCTCTACTCTCGAAACATATTAACGTTTAATTGTTGAAAATACAATCTACTTTGAAATTTCTTTGGAAAACATGGAAACACTATTTGATTATCGCCTATTTTCGCTTTTTAAATTTCCCGGGCGCTGCCATCTTGGATTTCATGACGTAATACGGTTGCTCAATTGAATTGTTTCGCACAAAAGAACTTCGGCTGAACAACAAAAGCGGCAACCGTTACACATCCTAAAATGCAAAATGGCTGCGCCCAGGAAATTTAAAAGTGGAAGTGTTCGATAATCATATCTAATTTTTAACATACTTGAATGTCACTTCCACGTTTTAGACTAAAATTTACAATTTGGACACTATTTCCAACACTTAGCCGTCAATTTCTTGTCAGAGGGGAGGTTCCCTTTGATACAATCTAACAGAAACTGACTCGAATTACTTAATACATTAAATAGAGGAGATGGTCGATACCCAAAGACTGCTCTTCTTTTGACTGATCCTTGTTTCAAACTATGAATTATGTCCCTGGGATCCAAGAATATAGAATTCTTAGATAATCTATTGATGCTCAGACACCACAAACAGTTTTAAATCGCAGAACACAGTGATGACAGTGCACATAATACTGGGGTCATAGATTATTTGGCTGGTGAATTGACCACATGCCTCAGAAGCAAAAAGAAGTCTTGGACAACTACAACATCTCTAGAGCTACAAAAGTCACCATCAGACAAAATTTCCTGTCCCTTGTAGAGAGACGAGTGTTCACAGGAGGTATTAGAAAAGTAACTGAGTAAGTGAACTGGCGATTGCGGCACGAATCATGCATGGCTTCAAGTAACCATGATCGTGGATTTCTAACAAAGCACAAGTCAAAGACAAACAGAAGAATAAAACACGTGTCATATTGTTATTGAGACATCTGTTTGTCTTTTTGTGCATTATCATGCAACACTTGTTACCGCTTAAAAAGGCCAAGGAAATTAAAGTAAAATTTTTAGTACAGGGCAAGTTTGTCCAAAGTTGCCATTCAACTGGATAAAAAATTACCAACATTTCAGTGTCCACCCAAGATAAATACTTTGCCAATTAACTATCCAAAAATAAAATTCCCTCATTTTTAAGTGACGCTGCAGAATAATTTAGACTCTTCACTGAATTGACACAAACTTCCCCGTCTTTTCTCCAAGTGAAAAATTTGCCTGTCGCAAATAGCATGTTAGTGTTCTATGCTATGTTCGCTCCAAGCCAAACATTCTTCACCTGAAGTCAATTTTGCTTAGCTCCTGCAGGTGACACGGACACTAAAGGCATCATTGGAAGGGTAAAATTCTTTATATCCCCGTAATTTATGAAGTGAACATAAATATCACCTAGCTCCTCCTATGAACCAAGAGTGCATAACCTACTCTAATGTAACTTGTAGGAATTAATTATAACCTGCATGTTCTGAAGCTGTAGAAAAACTTTGCTGAGAGGACTGGGCACTAGAACAGGATGACACTGGAGCTTCTTTACTTGATGCCAAAAGAACATCTAAACAAACAAAATAAAACAGCTTTGTTATGATGTGGAATAAAAAGTGTTCACACTAGTACATGTAGGTTTGGCTGAGGTTTTCATGCTTGTAAGAAATGTATATCTACTTCATAGATTAGAATAAGATTTGCCCCCCACAACTGCTATGGGTTGAAATCAAAGATCCTTTTTTGTCTACCAGTTTTGAACATTAACCTCCACGTTTCTTTCAGTACTCAAGAATTTTGTGTCAACAATGTTTGAGTCACAAGCTGAAAGGTTACAATTTCCTTCTATAATTTCATTTTTGGCTTGCTTAGGTGACTTTCTTGCACCAATTCTGTAATTTAACAACCCCAAGTTCATCCATCTGTTTGCTGGAAAACAGTCCATGAATAAGACATGGGCCAAAATTAAGTTTTCATTACCAGTCTCTCGCATTTTGGTCACTCACATTTTCAACATGGTAAAAATTGCACTTTCTTTTGATTAGCACCTGTGTTTACTTGGTTTTGTCTGCCGGTCGATCAATCTCCAGATTTTTGGTGTTTTGAGGTATTGAGAGGTCTTCTACTTTTGAACTAACAATAAAACATTAATTGTTAGCTAAGACATCCTATGTATCATGTCTCTTGGATTATCTTCTGTTTTCAAATTTTGGTCCATCCTTTTGTAATCCTTTAAACCTTAAGAGTGATCAGCATCACATTTCTCCTTGTGACATCAATATTTATCAGAATCAGAGTGGTCAAGTGAGTTAGGGACACGATCACACAAGATGATGAACAGCCAAAAAACACAGTGAAAAGGACAGCACAACTGCAGCTAAGCAAAAAGCAAATGACTTTTGGACGAGCAATGCCACAAAAACAACTGCAAATGAGCATCACAGAGTATTTCTGCTAGAACTCCTGGGCTGACGCTGTGTCCATCGCACAACAGGAAGTCCTGCTAGCATGCTCAAGGTTAAAGACCGTGCCTCCAGTAATACAGAAGTATTTTTGGCACAGTCCATGACTATGTGGGAAAAGCATAATACTGGAATCTAGAAAGAAAATTTGGGAAATTGGGGCATTTTTTTTAGAGATAATTACTACGAAAACCACCGATGCGTGGAATGGGACCGAATTTTCATATCACCACCCCGGCCACTTTCGTTAACAAATTCCATAAATTCCTGGGGCCAGCGGCAAAAAAAAGTGTCGCTGCTTGGCGCCGTTTCTATTGTACTAGTAGAAAAACACATCGCTGAAATCATTGAAAGATTCGTCTTTAAAATTGCGGGTCCAAGTGGAAAATGGATAAAGACTTTTATGAGTACAGAGGAGGTTAAACGGGCCTTGTTAGCCTTTTACAGGTCCATTTTCCATCGGTCGTGTTGTTTCGGAGTACACGCCGAATAGCTGTATTCGATGTTCCTGCAGCAATGTTACAATGCTCATTCGTATGCTTATACAACTCACCAGCAGTCATTGAAACTCTATCAGTCTTTAGAAATCTTATAAATTTGCTTTACGCCAGCTGCACGCGTTTTTTTGTGATTCCTGTATCGCCTTTTTCTACCACTTCTTTCCAGATTTTCCGCACAGTATGGAATTTGACCCTGTTTCTCACAGCAATGGCTGAGAAATTTCCCGGGAAAAAGCCAGTTACAAAGTCACCGCCATCTTCGACAATATCTTCTACTATTTTTCTTCTCAAATCAAGTTGAAGAGGTCTCCCGTTGATGTAAAATCTACCTCGTTTACTGGTAGCTTCCGCCATTGCAACAAGGGCTCTCGTGTTTGTTTTTACTAGTAAAAAAAAACTACACAAAGTTGCCGCCCACCGCCAGTATCCAGGAATTTGTGGAATTTGTTAACGAAAGTGGGCGGGGATCGAAGTGATACAAAAATTCGGCCCCGTTCCACGCATCGGTGGTTTTCGTAATAGGCAAAAATTATTCAATAATTAAACAGTAAAATACATTAAACAGTGTATGGCATTTTTTTTTTCAAATTAAAGCTTTATTATCTCAGAAAATACATGGTTATACCCCCAATTTTTGTTTTTGAATACCAAGAGCGCTTGCTAAGTTCTGCTTTCACAGCATAGTTTTAAACCACGCAAAAATATCCCTGTATTTATAGGCACCACCCATGGGAAACTCAAGTATCTCAAGATGCACAGAGCGTATGTGCAGTAACAAAAGTAGGCACTGTCCACAACCTTGCATAAATTTCATTTAGCTAGGTTTAAATGTTGATATTAGGTGTTAAAGGGTTAATCAGTATAATCAGTACCTTGATAGTGGGGCCACTGCTTGAAAACATTATGATTACTTAAAATGTTGTGTAACGTTTTATGGTCGTACGTCGGAACGATAGATAGAGAGAGACGCGAGTGCTAGTCAACTCCTAGTTTAATGCAGGCTTCTGTGTTCTCAGAGTTACAATAAATCAATAAAGTACTCTTATACAAACACGCGATATGCGTGGGGTAATCAGGTGTCGATTACACTACTATAATTATCATATCGAGATCACGCAAGTTAGTGTCACAATACAATGTCACAATCCGGTATCGTTACATCTCCCTTTTCTTAAAGTTAAGTGTTCATGACATAATCCTCATGCCAAGCTGGTGGTTTCTTGATACGGGAGGACCTCCGCAGTTGGACAGCAGGCTGGTCGGGATTGATAGCCAATTCTGCGTCTTGACTTGCGCTGGGAGGCTTTGCAGTCTGTGGATGATCGTGCGAAAGATCTTCTTCGACAGAAAGAGGTGGCGGTGTCTCAGCAGTTGTTCTGAGCTGACGCCTGTTGCGACGGTAGGGGCGACCGGCAACTTCCACTTCATACGAGCGGTTTGGAAGGATCTTCACACAACTTCCAAGAGACCATTTAGTTTCACCAGGGAGTTTCATTCTG
Source organism: Pavona decussata (assembly GCF_977016875.1). NCBI lineage: Eukaryota > Metazoa > Cnidaria > Anthozoa > Scleractinia > Agariciidae > Pavona > Pavona decussata. Next base: position 5,597,131 of record NW_028145657.1, on the reverse strand, counting down.
ATCGCTTGACCTGGCTGTAGTGGTGTTAGCGGTTGACTCTTCGAGTTGTACCGCTGCTCTTGTATGGCTTTGCGCTTTGCCAACTTGTCTCCTGTCTGGCTGTCTACTTTTGGCTCCAGCAGTTTGGTGTGGGTTGGCAACAGCGTTCGTGTTCTTCTGCCCATCAGACGTTGGACTGGTGAGGTTCCTAAACCTTCTGACGGGGTGGTTCTCCAGTCTAAAAACGCCAGTAGAGGATCTTTGTTGTCGGCTCGTGCTTTCTTCAGCAGCGCTTTGCAAACTCCAGTTTCACGGCGTTCTCCGCTTTTCCGTTCGACTGAGGATAGCGTGGGCTTGAGGTCTTGTGCTCAAATCTCCACGTCTCGGCGAAATTCGCAAATTCAGACGAGCTGAATTGTGTCCCGTTGTCTGTAACAAGGACTTCCGGAATACCATGTCTGGCAAACTGGACTTTAAGTGCGTGGATCACGCTTGCTGACGTTATTCGTTTCAGTTCCTGTACTTCGAAGTAATTTGACCAGTAGTCCACCATTATCAGGAACTGTTGTGGTCCAAGCTCGAAAATGTCAGCTCCAACTTTGGACCATGGGCGACTGGGCATTTCATGCTGCTGGAGTTCCTCTCGGCATTGCTCTGGCTGGTATGACTGGCAAACGCTGCACTTGGAAACGTAATCTTTGACTTCCGCGTTGATTCTTGGCCAGTAGAGTAGCTCCCGGGCTCTCCTTAGGCATCCACCGATTCCTATGTGCGACCTGTGGATTTCTTTGAGCATATCAGCTCGCAGCGATTGAGGAACAACCAGGCGTTCTCCGCGATAAACCAGTCCACCATCTTCAACTAGCTCGCTTCGGCTGTCGAAGTAAGGTACAAGCTTTGCAGGGCAGTCTTTTCGACATAATGGCCACCCTTTGTGTATCGCACCAATGAGTAGCTGCATCTCTGGGTCATCTGCTGTGACTCGTTTGAACTGTTGTAGTCGGTTGGGCGATACAGAAAGTCCATCTTCATGTTGAACTTCTCGTAAGGCGCGTACTTCACTGCTGTCGTGCTGGGCGTCCTCGGTTGTAAGCCTGTAGGCACGGCTCAGGGCATCTGCAATGAACATTAGACGGCCTTTCTTGTACTGAATGTCCAGAGAATAGTTTTGTAACGCCATGCGCATTCTCTGTAGTCGTTTGGGTGACTGCTGTATAGGCTTCTTGAATACGGCTTGTAGAGGCTCATGGTCAGACTCGACGTGTACGATGTCTCGGCCATATATGTACTGGTCAAACTTGTGACAAGACCATACGATGGCAAGAAGCTCTTTCTCGATCTGGGCGTATCTGGTTTCAGTGTCTGTAAGCGCTCTTGAGGCGTAACACACTGGCTGACCTTTCTGCATGAGGACAGCTCCCAGACCTGTTTCAGATGCGTCGCACTGAATGGTAACTTCTGCATTCACGTTGCAGTACTTGAGTACTGGAGATTCAGTTAGGTACTTCTTCACAGTATTAAACGCGATACTGTGCTGCGTCATCGACTGCCACTCCACGTCTTTATCTTCTAATCTCCGCAACGGCTCTGTCATTTCGCTCAGATGCGGCATGAACTTAGAAAGGTAATTCACCATTCCAAGGAAACGTTTAAGTGCTGTGGCGTCTTCTGGCTCAGGCATGGCAACGATCGCTTCAATCTTCCGGGGGTCGGGTTTGAGTCCCTCGGGAGTGAGCAGGTGCCCCATGAATGGTACGTTTGTCTGAGCACGACTGACTTTCTGTTTGTTCAGTTTCAGGTTCCATTCTCTGCATCTTGTGAAGAATGATCGCTCATTTTGTTCTAAGCTCTTGTAAGCGTCTTCAGTGGTGTCGCCGAAACCAGCGATAACAAAGTCATCAGCAATGACTTCTACGCCTTGAAGCCCCTCCACAAATTCGTGCATGGTTCTTTGCCATACTTCTGGAGCGGAACTGATACCGAAGGGCATGCGAAGCCAACGGTAGCGTCCGAAGGGAGTGTTGAACGTCGTTTTGTAGCTTGACTCGCGGTCTAGTTTCTTCTGCCAGAATCCGTCTTTTGCGTCAACCACTGTAAAAAGCTTAGCTTTGTCAAGTCGAGTAGCGACCTCTTCTATGGTAGGCATCTGGTAGTGCTCTCGCTTGATCGCTTCGTTCAGATCCCTTGGGTCCAAACAAATTCGAATTTTGTTCGGCTTTATTACTGCCAGCATACTTGAGACCCATTCTGTTGGCTCTGTTACTGGTGTGATGACGTTTCGCTGTACTAATTCGTCTAACTTTTCCTTGATTTGTGGGCGTACTGCAACTGGTACTCTCCTCGGGGGGTGAACTTTCGGTTTTACCCTCTCGTCCGTGATAATTTTGTACTCGCCTGGAAGTTCTCCAAGTCCTTCAAACACATCTTTGTATTCTTCAAGGATCGTGTTACTTTCTGGCGATATCGTGAGCGATAATACGTCACAATCAGCTAGCGTGACGATTCCAAGCGCGATACTTGTGTTGAGTGATAGGATAGGCTGATAATCGCCATTTACAACATTAAAAGTCAGAGCTTTCTTTCTGTCCTTATGCCAGACTGGGAGGTTTATCTTTCCGGCGATTTGTTTTCGTTCACCAGTGTAGGAAACGATTGATTTGTTGCATTTCCTTAGCATTTCGACAGTGTCATCTCCGGTGATTGATTTGTACACTTTGAGTGGTAATAAATCGCATTCGGATCCAGTGTCCACTTGAAAACGGACTACATTTCCGGCCTGCCGTCGGTTTACGTGCAAATTTACAAGGGCTTTGTTCGCACGACTAGGCTGTTCTCCAACGGTGCAAATTTCATATTGATCAGGTCCATTATCTAATTGCACGGTAGCAACAGTTTTGCTTCGCCAAAGCGATTGGTAGTGGTTCATGTTGCCACATCGGTGACATTTCTGACCAAATGCCGGACATTTTTGCTTTGCGTGTGACGTTCCACATCTGCCGCAATTACCACGCGATGTTTGTTTTTGATGTTTGCTGTTTGCTGCACGCGATGGCATCGACGGTCTGTTGTTTTTCGAGCGACCCTGTTTTAACGCATTGACGTTTGCGCTTGCACCCATCAGCTTCACTTGGTGCTCCGTTTGTTCGGCTGCTTTGATAATCGACGGCTTTTTGCAGTGTCAAATCATTGCATCGAAGCAGTCTCTCACGCATCTTGTCGTCTCGAATTCCTAAAACGATCCTGTCACGCAAAATCTCCTCTGGGGTAATGTCCTCGTGTTGGCAGTTTTTAGCGATTGTTCTTAACTCTGTAAGATACGCTGCGATATTCTCGCCAGGCTCTTGCTTGCGATTGTTAAATCGGTAGCGTTCGTAGATAACCTGTGTTCGCGGTTCGCAGTATGCGTCAAACTTTGCTAGCACGTGTTCTATTTTGGTTTCGTCTTCGTCCTCTCCCCATTCAAAGGCATCGAAGGCTTTCGTGGCATCTTCTCCAATAACTGACAAGAGCGTAGAAACTCTTACCAGTGGCTCCTGTTTAGAAATTCCTGTGGCGATTTCATATCGTGACCAGACTTTCCTCCACGCTTTCCAATTTGTGGCTACGTTGTCGTCCATGACAAGCGCTTTTGGCGGTGGCAAGTTTGCAGGAGGCATGAATATTTGTGCAGGCGGAGCGGGCAAGATTTCTGGAGCTTCTTCAGATGTCCCTCCTGCCGGCATCGTGGTTCAGGTTCTGTCTGACACCATGTAACGTTTTATGGTCGTACGTCGGAACGATAGATAGAGAGAGACGCGAGTGCTAGTCAACTCCTAGTTTAATGCAGGCTTCTGTGTTCTCAGAGTTACAATAAATCAATAAAGTACTCTTATACAAACACGCGATATGCGTGGGGTAATCAGGTGTCGATTACACTACTATAATTATCATATCGAGATCACGCAAGTTAGTGTCACAATACAATGTCACAATCCGGTATCGTTACATGTTGGTGACAACAGAAGCAGCCATAGCACTGGCAAAACAACTCCACTTCTCTGTCATAGACTCATTGTCATCTGCATAATTTGATATCCCTTTCACCACAAGCCATTCAATCTGAACATCAAATGCTGCTGTGAAAAGACCTGCAAATGAAAAAAAAATGATTCACTTTGAAAATGCCAAGAAGCGCTTGTAAGTGAATGAGAAGTCACAGGCATACGCTGCAATGTCTGACATTTTGTCTAAGATTATTCAAATTCAGCTGAAATGTATTCCTATTTTAAGACAGATTGGAATGATAATACAAAACCTAGACCATTAAGGGAATAAGAATCACACTCGTATCTTTTTGCATACCAGTCAAATGCTCTACATCTGAGCTACTGAGAGATTGACTCATGGCAACATGGGCCATTTACCAAGTTCACATGCGACACATGCAGAGCTGTAGGCATACTCTTGTGATGAGTGATGTTGAAAGCACCAGTACTAGCTCACACGGTGATAAATAGAGAAAGAGAGTGAATATTGAGCTAGGCATTAAAAAGACCAAGAAATGTGTAATGTTCATCATGTCACAAGCATGACACAGAAAAAAAATCTAATCCCCTTGACGGAATGTAATGTATGAAGCTAGCAATAGCCGAACTTGTTGGCATACAAATAAGTAAACAACCTAGCTCACCACAAGTACCTGAAACTCAGTACATGGTTAGAGAATTAGACTGGTGAATGGAAGTTAAGGTCATGCATGGGTTTGATTCCTGTTAGACTGACATCTCAAGATTTTCTCTTTGTCCCATCCATGCTAATGATGACTTGATGATTACCTTAACATCGATCTTTGTCAATTCTTTAAACATGTTCTCACCTTCACCTTCCATCTCTACAGCAGTTGCATCAGGGTAGGAATCTGCCAGTTGTTTGCGCCGCCATTCAGAACAGACTTGCTCTGGACCACTTAAAAACTCCCCATCACAACGCACTCTGACTTCTCGAGCTTGTGGGTCCTTCAGAGGTGGCACCCAACCATTAGCTGCATGCTTGATGACATCAAGAAAGCGTCTGCTCACATAGCTTCTCATGCCCGTTGATTGTTCTCTTAACTTTGCAGAAACAACAACATCTCCCAAGTTTGTTCTCTCAGGATTCAGACCACTGCATGTTCCAACTGAAATGACAGCTTTGGGTCGTAACACTGTGGCGGCATTCTTTACAGTAATCAAAGAACTGCCAGGTCCACTGGAACCTTCAGAGCACCGCATTAATGCTATGGTCACTTTCTCCTTTTGTCTCTCGTCCACATCCTCAAAGAAAACATACCCAAGGCCATCAAAACACCATTTGAAAGGATTGTGCAACTGCTTATAACAAGCTAGGAACTCACAATCCTTCACAGTCAGTAAAAGTACATCAACAGCTAAATGCGTATCATTTGGGTATTTTGTTGCTGCTTGAACATCTTTCATTGAGGGTAAATCAACAATCAGCTGAGGTGGGGAACCAGTTTCATCTTTTGAACTGGTATCAGGGCTCTTGCTGGTTTCTGACATGTCTGTAAACTGAGGTAATAAAAAGAACACAAACCAATTATTACAACATAATAATTATTACAACTGTACTGCAGATCGAGGGCTATCTAATTTAACAAACTTACTTGTATGGATTAAGTGAAAGTATTGAGTGTATGACTTAATGTTGGCAAATTAGACGCTTTCCTGTGATAATAGTTAATTAATGTAGATCGAGAAATGGACATAAAAACCAGGAAGACAAGACAATGCATAACTTGATGGCAAAAATTAAGAACAATAATAAAAATATTATATGTATGGCAATGTTGTAATTTCCTCACAGGCCGAGGGGGAGAACCACGACAATGGTGATAATAATGATGATATGACAATGATGATAATGATGATAATAGCTACATGTAGCTGCATAACAATGACTTGGGATAAAACAGTACATGCATGGCAGTTAAAATTATTTTAAAATAATTGATTATACACCTGGCCTGGTGGCACTGTCAATATCGATCCTTGACTTTAGCGATTGTATGATAATTTACTATTAATATACAGTAGAACCCCGGTAACACTGAACACTGACGTAGAAAGTAAGGATAATTTTTCAAACCTAATGTACTGACTTAAACACTAGAATGACATCGGATGTCAAAACGTCAGCTAATACAGTCAGTCACCTTTGCAATAATTGCCAAACAAATAAGTTGTCAACTCATATGCAAATATACTCCTGTAAATGCAATTGCCATGCGTTAACTGCAAAAGGTCTAAGAGTTTTATGCACCTTTAAACAGTGGTGGGAGCACCACAGCTACAGTCAAGACACCAGTTATCGAAGTCAGTGAATCCAACATGCTTATTTACAGTTCTACCCTAAAGCCACCTCAGTCAGATCCATTCAGCCAAGGAAGTGAATTTATGTCTCAGCCTATATTTATTTATTTATTCATTTATTTATTTATTTATTTATTTATCTATTTATTAACTAATTATTAATAATTTATTTATTTATTTATATAGATTGGGGGACAAAACACATGGAGAATCAACAATAGGACACAAGGTATATATACCTGCCAACTCTCACGTCTGCGGGTTGAAAATTTCGATCTCACGCCGGCTCACGCATGAGGGCGAATTTCTTCTCCTTGAAAAATGTGAGTTGTTTCCGTCTTGATTGACACAATTTCCAAAAATTTGTTAACCCAGACCCATGTAAGGAACGAAAACCATGTAATGACAATACCTTTCTCGTGATCTCTGATTTTTGAAGGTGAAAAGCACTGGGAGCGAGGTCGCGTTTATACGCATCCTAAGTCTTGGACTGGGAAATGCGAGGGCTGTTTCCGTTTTTGGACATCTTCGGACAACTTCGGACTTCTTCGAGAATCTTTGGAAATGATCGTGTCACCTTTAAAAAATCCCAGCACTCCAAGGATAACAATCTCATGCTTATATCTCAGAAAAAGTTGGCAGGTATACACAAGGTCCCTTACAAGGGTCGACCTCCAAAGGTCAGTGGACGTAACAGAAAACAGAGTAGATACAGGCATAGACAGGCATACAAAATACAACGATCTACAGAAGCGAACAGCATATTATTTATATATATTAAGGAGAAGACAAAAATACAAACAGAAGCAAGTTTGACAATAAAATAAATTAAACACAGTGGTGGGTAAATAATGAGCGCGTATGCAGCGAAGGGGAAAGGTCTAACAAGAACAGACAGAGTGGGTGCTAGGGCAGCGGTACAGAGGGCAGATTATGAGCCATGTACGGATGTTATTAACGTCATAAATTTATGTTCTGCAGTTTATCAAAGAGGAGGGCTTTCAGCTGGAACTTGAAGACAGATGTAGATTACTGGTAGTTTTCCGTGTTGTGTATTTAGTTCATAGTACAATTTTACCTACTCACATGCTTGAACTTTAAGACACTACATTACTATAAAAGATGTGGAACACTATCCCAGAGCATTATCCTGGCCATATTTGTATGAACAAAAACATGAAGTAGGGGTCTAGCAACAATTTACATGTAGTTTACCCAGCCACTCTCCCTTTCCCTTTGGAGGAGGATTTTTATGTAAGTTATTAAACTGGGGATCACTCCTTGTGGTTTGATTAAGCTCCTGGCATTGCTCGTATCTTGCCATCTTAATTATACCTTTGCCTTTATCAGGTCCAATCTAGCCTGTATGACGCTGGAGACATAAGAAAGGCTCTACCAATACACTTTTCCTACTTTATGATATTGGGGAGGTAAATCACAGAGGCTTATAGTTTGTTTGGTGTGTATAGCCCAAAGTCAAATTAAACTGCCATAGGGATGTGTGCCCGCCCTGATTCTGCCATCTTGTTGTCTGTTTACTTTGTCTTAAAATTATAAAGGACTGTTATCCAGCTACATGCCATTCCAATACTCAGGATGTGTGGAATAGTGACATTAATTCCTTTTACCGATACCTGGCATGGTAGTTTTCAAGTGCAAAGTTGTTCAATGTTTTCATAGAATTTATATATTGACACTTTTAATTAAAATCTAGCATTCACAGCTAATAAAAATCGACTTCTGTTGAGCAACATTAATCACTTGAGACACTTCTCAGAGCCAGTAAGTTCTGGACCTTTGGGAAACAGATCCCACATATAAAAAAAGGAACTAGAAAATTAAATATTTTGATCTTAAACTGGGTCCAAAAGTTCCAAAGAGTACACCCCTTCCCCACCCCCTTCGGGATTTATGGTAAGATCATAGTATCCACGGCTCAGAAACTTACGTTTAATTAAATAAGAGCTAGATTTCGCCGACTTTGCAACCACTAACAGTCTCCCCTGACATCAGGAATGAAGACGAGAAGAATAAGAATTGAAGAGCACTGGTCTATAAACGTTTGAAATCGAAAGTAGATCGGCCGATGGATGTTGAGTACTAGCAGGTACTAGCTATAGTGCATCTCAGATTTGGACTCGACGGCTGGTTGAAATTGTAAGCTTATTACTTGTTTTAATTTAACTTCATTACTGGTAAAACCTCCCAGCTTACAGATTACTTTTTTCCTTAATTAGTACCGATAATAACTTTGATTCTTTCCCAAGCAAGTGCGTTGAAATGATGAATGCATTATTAGCTAAAGCTCAGATAACTTTAGCTTTCCCCAGCTTATTCATACCTCGCTTTGCAGTTAGACTGAGTTAGAACATCGTTGGTTTCGAATTCGTTGAGATTCAGTCTTGTACAGGTGTCGACATAAACAGTGAAAAATGAGTGGTTTCTCTTACAAAACAGACCAGAAGCTTTCAAACTTACATCAATGCAGAATAAAGGAATGGAAGCTCACAAACCGATAAGCTTTGACTTCCTGCTTCTTCGATTCTTCCTGCTAAAGAATGCTTTCTACGTCAGTCGTGTGACAGCCAAATATGGTAAAACTTTGGTGTCTCCTACTATCACCTCAGGCGACTCATTTTGACAGCCTTGATGAGTTTTCCTCGATCTGCAAATTTGCATTAAACAACGTTTATATTGGATATCTGCGGCACCGACGGTTTAAAGCTGACCTGCATGGAAAATCTCTTACCAAAGAAGAGAGCTTGCTCACGTGCTAAATCAAGCACACCGGTCACGACAATATAAATGGAAATTGAAGTCACGCAAAAGAATATCACGCAATTGAAAGCCTCCGTCGCATACAGATGCTCCTTTGGTTCGTCACGCAATCTTTTCTCCCCAAAGGGAACGAGAGAGGAAAGATTACGTGACAAGTCAAAAGAGTGTCTGCGAGGAAGGCTACGCATTTGAAGGTCAATGTTCAGTTTTTATGTCTGTTCGAAGGATGTTCTAAATCATCAAAGCTTATCAAGCTGTGTTCACTTTGATCTAAGCTGAAAATTTAAGTTCCAAAAAGTTTTCGGGAAGGAAATCCTCGAATTTGCGAGCTGTCGCACCCAGGCTATGGCTGACTTCATTTCGCTTTTTAGCACTGACAACATATTTACCTTAACGAAAACGGAAGGACTTATTTTTCCAATTTTACAAGATTTTGGCATTCGATTTTCTATAAACCTAAATCAGAATTTCTGAGGCGATTGAGTCATTCCAAGCAGATATCTACTCAAATGAACCGCTGCCTTGGTGAAAATTAGCAACAAGAGTCATAAATGGCCCTTGTTAACAGTTGCTTGCAATGTATAATGATGTGGGTATCCTGTGGGCCAGATATGACGTCATACTTTTGTATCTAAGAATGAATGAAAAAAACAAACGGACTTCTGTTCCCGTCGGGAAAGGGGTACCTTTTTCAACCTGGAGATATATGTTGTTTTTCATTTTTTCTTTTCTCTTTTCATTCCTTTGCTTCGCTACTATGTTATTTCTTGTATGTTTTGCCTTTTCTTTTTCTCGTCTCCAATAAACACAACTTGTCGTGTCCTTCCTTCATCACTGTCTGTTGTTCTTCTGCTTGCTAGAATTTACATGTTTTCTCTATGGCGGAACGCAGCTACATAGCAGAGATCAGGCTTATCGGAATGAAACGAGGGAAAGGGCACGAAAAGCCTTTCTTCCCTTTCTGCTGCCTCCTGCCCCCCTTCCCTGCTCCCTCCCCCCCCCCCCTAGGCAGGCCTGATACTGAGGTTTCCCGGCATAAAAATTTCTTACGTTCTCAGCCTCCAGTGTTCTGACACACGAAACAATGATTAAAACTTGGATGCGTTTAACTCTAACCGTACTGCGAACCCCTGTATTACAGTTTTAAATTAGTCACATTTTGTCACTTACGACCCGTTTTGTTGGCCGCTGTTGTGGTTATTGAGAGGCGGCCGTTATAGGGGGATAAAAATAAGAACACATGTATAGAGCGTCGGCCGGGGCAAACAACAAATGGCTGTTATGGCGAGGTGGCCGTCAGAAGAGGCTTGAATGAATAGCTACTTCACACAACAAACAGTAAAACCACCTGGTTTTGTCTCCTCATAGATAGCTTTACATTGTACCATGTCGTTTTTGTTGATTGTCAGATAGTTATCTGTCCCTCACTTTTAATTTCTCTTGTGAAGGATAAAAAAGCGTGCGACCCACTGAAGGTCTGAAAATCACGCTTTGGCCTCAAGTCTCTCACCAGGCCCCAAGTCACCTTTCGCGCATATAATGCGTCTGGAGTACTTTGTATTTACCTATAAAATTCCATTAGATCGCCGATGGCTGTAGCTGCAGCTGGCGCAGTAACGTTGACAGTTCAATACGCATTCTCGTATGTCAAATGGCCAGTTGATTACGATTAGCCCAAAGTGAACAAGCTCTGTATTAAATCAGCCTTGAGCAGCGAGCGAGACGATTGCTCCCGCTCCAATCCTCTCGCGGTTCACCTCGCTTGCCGCCCCTCGCTCCCCAAATTCATGTCTCGTGAGAACCCTTTTCCTGGCAGTTTGGATGGTAACTTACAGATACCCGACTGCAGGAAACTGGAATTAATTATGAGCCAATCAATGATGTTGCTACACTACACGTGACCTTATGAACTTGATCAAAGAAGATTGTGTTTTATAAAGGAGCGCATTTTCTCGCATGATGGCTATACCGCCGGGTGTAACCGAAAAACATTTTTTTCGATCTCTCAATCATAGAAGTCTTTACGGGACTGTAATTCTTTAACAAAAATCTGCTGCTATTACACCGTACTCAGTTCAACCAATAATAACAGGATTTCGGATGATCTAACTCCCCCTCTCTCCCCACCCCCCCCCCCCCCAATCCCCTTTTGCACTTGTTAGAAATACTAATGATTTATAATATCGGTAATCACCTTCCCCACGTATGTTCTTATACTTCATGTCACGAATCAACCTTATGTAAAAAGCAACCGATCAAATCAGCAAGCTGCTATAAACTCACTTTCAGTTGTGTTCGGAAGACATTCGCTGTTTAACCGACGCCCTCACGAAAACAACTTACGCGAGGAAACTTACAACTTACAACACCACGACCACGACGACAAGGGCATTGCAAGACGAGCCGGCTGCAATATTTCAATTTAGTCGTTAGTTGATGAAACCTAACCCGCAGTGTTGGGAAACGACCAAGACTAGTCTACTTTTCCTACAGCTTTCAGTGAGAATTAGCGTCGCGACGATATTAAGTTGCGAGATGCCGAGTATTAAAGCAGGCTGGTCGTTTCACAAATAAATGCTCGTCAGTGTTTTGTTCCAAGAAAAATTGGTCCGTGCAAGGGAGTCTTAGATTGTAACAACTGCGTTAGATGCAAACATTTTAAACGATATTTCTCCCTAAAGGCTGGTTCTCATATAATCGCTACGATCGCTATGATCGCCGCAAAATGCGACCAGCGATCATATGAGAATCGCTCTGTTCGGCGATCATAGCGATCTTATTGATCGTAGCGATCACGATCGCTGACATAGAGAAATTTCTATCTCGACGATCGTAGCGATCGGTGTTGCGCGATTGTAGCGATCAAAACGACCATATGAGAATTGGTTTCTGCCATCGTAGCAATCGTAGGGAATGGAAATATCCCATAAGTCATTACAACACTGGACTTTGCATTCCATAATTCAACACAAAAATATAACTTCAGAAACATGTTAGCGATCGTAGCGATCATATGAGAATCAAAGCAATCGTTACGATCGTTATCATCGCTGGGATCGCTGGTTGCATTTTGCACCGATCATAGCGATCGTAACGATCGTTGCGATTATATGAGAACCAGCCTTAAGAGTAAACATTCACTGAAAGCTACACTGCAAAACTTAAAATTGAAGAATGAGCTAAAGATGGCTAAATGTTTGAGAAGAAGAAAACTATAACGTAATATTTTGGTTTTGTAACGTGACCAATCAACAAGTAAACAAAATAATCATCAATACTGATTTATTTGTAAACAATACAATGAAACTATACACTTGTATTCATAAATATTTGTATCAAAGCAAAACGTGCATGATTTATGTACAATAAATAATATCGCTTCACTTCTAGCCTGAGATATTTTCCCTACAAATCCCAGCTTTTCGTCATTATTGGGTATCCTAATTATATACATAAAGTCTATTTATATTTTGTACTTTTGCTTCGGGATACGAACTCACGGCATCCAATTATTCTAATGTGCGCCAACAATTCTAGCTCTGAATTGAAGGGGAAAATTCCCGTCTTGTGTTCACGAAACTTCGAATTAAATCATTGCAAATCTCAGATGTACAGAAAAGCAGGAAAAAAGTACCAAAATGCAACACGCACGCACTGACCTATTATTTTTCTCATCAAAATTCCTGTTTTCTAACGTTTTCGTTAACTTGCTCTGAATTCTGATCGCTACTGTTCATCTTAAAATGTTAATCGAAATCCTATAAACTCGCAAACTATACAATATTTCGTAAAAATGTTTTCTGGTTCTCCCTTATTGAGTGCTGTACCCTAAACACTTTCACACACTTTGTTTTACACGGTTGCTTTTTGGAACAAATTTTTCTTGCACTATTGTTGCGCTTGAGCCGTAAACTAGCAACGATTTCAGTGAAATCTGGGCTCGATTCAACTGCAATGCTTCCTGCGATTCGCTGAAATTTTCCTGAAATCGCCACCAAGTTCCATGAGGTTTCCAATTCTGCGATATCTCGGTGGCAAATCGCGTTCAAATCGCACTGAGATCGCCGCTAGTTTACACTTCAAATCTTCATCGCGAGCTCGAGCGCAACAAAAACACTCTCCGAAAAATTGCACACAAAATCGCTAACTTCTTTATCAATTTGAACATGTGTTCTGGGCTGGCTATTGCCTGGATCAGTGTAAACTAAGGATGACATTTCTTGGAGTGATTTCCAATTTCTTTTGAAGTAGAATCTCGATAACTACAACCGTCAGGTGAAAATCGATGAAGGTCGATTCCCACTGTCGCGTAATTTTACATGCCTTAACGCGCGTGAATGTACGTGTGTAAACAAATCGAAAGAAAAAACATATGGGCAGCTTACGTCTGCGGAAAAAGTTAACCCTGGTTCAACTTTTTTAGCAGACGTTTCTTGTCCATACGTTTTGTCAAGTTTGAATTACGCACAATTCACGCCCGTTTGAATGCGCGTAAAATTCGGCATGGCGAGAATTCGAGTTCGGGAGGTTCGACAACGATATTTTGCAGCAACTAGTGTACACCAAGCTGAGGTGTAAAACGTAACCTTACTGACAATCTGTTTAAGCACAAAAGAGACGACGGCGACGACAACAACAACGCCGTAAAACAAAAGGTTTAATGAGCAAAACTAATCGCTCTGCACGTGCGTTTTAAATTTTGGCACATTTCTTTGCCATTCTCTGCAAAACAACAACGTGAAATGACCAAATTCAAGGTTTTGTGGAGAACGTGTACACACGACGGTGAATTTTTCATTCTCTTTTTTAACTTGAACGGCACTCGTACCAATTTGGTTCCTGGATAGTTCGCCGTTTCTGAAGAAGTTCACGAGATAAAATAATCACGAAGTAGCACAAAATGAAATAAACTTATATTTTCAGGTGGCGTTTTAGTTTGTGTTGCCGTCGTTGCTGATTAAGCTCTCGGTAGAATTCAGGCCACGTGACACAAGTGAAGCAAAGCTTTCAGCTACATGACTGACCACACCATTGAGTGAGTTCCCTGTTCAATAACACAGGAACACCATTTGATCTGTAAGAAAAACAACAAATCAGTTATCAGCCAATCAGCTGAAATTTTCTGGAAGGACTAAAGTTGTGCAAAAAAACAGCAACTGTATTCTCACTGAGGTTTTATTTTCAACTACAAACAGAAAAAGAAATGTTAGTCTGACGTAGTGATGTAAGTCCGCGTGGAGTTTGGGTGATCAGAAGAGTGTTTTGGGACAAACGTTATGACTGAATATCCGCCAGCCTTGCATAGCTTGAAGGCCTGTTTAAACGATTTCAACATTTCACCAACATTCGTTCAACTGGCAAATGTTGAGAATTCAAGCAATCTTTTTGAGAGGCCGTTCAAACGGTTTCAACTGACATCGGACCAACAATCCGCCTAAAATTTTGAACAATTTTTTTGCGAGAACTTGGAAATTTATTTTTAAGCCTGTGCCTGTGTTAATGCGAGAAATGCTAAACGAATTGTGCAAACGACTTCAACATCATCCAACGTTTTGAAGAAAAAAGTCCAATGTTGAAGCGGTGTTGAGTGAAAGTTAAAACCAATTTAAATTTGTTTCAACACGATTTCAACATTTTTCAAAACTATTAACAATGTCACTTGTGAAATGTTCGTGGCTAGTCTGACGCGGCGTTTCGTCTCGGCCAAGAGACTCTTCAGAGACCTTTAGAATTTGTAGGCAAACTCGTTGAGCATCGCGCTCAAAGTCCCGTTCGCAAATTCAAGATGTTAGCAGTCTGGCCCTCTATCGCAGAAGGATTCCCAACCGCACGTACACGAGTTGAAATTTATACAACAAAGAATTGAAAAAATGTCACTTGTGAAATGTTCGTGGCTAGTCTGACGCGGCGTTTCGTCTCGGCCAAGAGACTCTTCAGAGACCTTTAGAATTTGTAGGCAAACTCGTTGAGCATCGCGCTCAAAGTCCCGTTCGCAAATTCAAGATGTTAGCAGTCTGGCCCTCTATCGCAGAAGGATTCCCAACCGCACGTACACGAGTTGAAATTTATACAACAAAGAATTGAAAAAATGTCACTTGTGAAATGTTCGTGGCTAGTCTGACGCGGCGTTTCGTCTCGGCCAAGAGACTCTTCAGAGACCTTTAGAATTTGTAGGCAAACTCGTTGAGCATCGCGCTCAAAGTCCCGTTCGCAAATTCAAGATGTTAGCAGTCTGGCCCTCTATCGCAGAAGGATTCCCAACCGCACGTACACGAGTTGAAATTTATACAATAAAGAATTGAAAAAATGTCACTTGTGAAATGTTCGTGGCTAGTCTGACGCGGCGTTTCGTCTCGGCCAAGAGACTCTTCAGAGACCTTTAAAATTTGTATAAATTTCAACTCGTGTACGTGCGGTTGGGAATCCTTCTGCGATAGAGGGCCAGACTGCTAACATCTTGAATTTGCGAACGGGACTTTGAGCGCGATGCTCAACGAGTCTGCCTACAAATTCTAAAGGTCTCTGAAGAGTCTCTTGGCCGAGACGAAACGCCGCGTCAGACTAGCCACGAACATTTCACAAGTGACATTTTTTCAATTCTTTATTGTATAAATATTAACAATGTTAAACGACATGTTTAAGGGTTGAGCAAATGTTGGAGCAAATGTTGAAGCCATTTAAACAGGCCTTAAGTAATAGGGTCAACTTTCGGACACTTCAGATTACCATGGACTGTTTTGTTGGTCCCACCACTCTCTCTTTCATATAGACCTTATTTTAGGTCCCCAAGGCGTTCATAATTAGACGGGGACACAAGTTGTAAAGCTATGCTCGATGGGCGGACATGATTGAACGAGACTTTTCACAATAGCGAGAAGCCATTTGATATAGGTTTGACTTTTGACAAGGGTGTGGTCAGTAGTGTAGCTCAAATAACCTGCACTTAATGCACCAAATATCGGCCCGCACATCTTCATGGCAATAATTTTGTTACTTTTTCTTCACTGAGCACGTTTCACAAGTCCAGACGACATTTTTAATTTCTTCCATACTTTGTTCAAAAGCTCCGTCGTCCTATTATAGAACACGACATCTTTTACTCAAATGTCAGAACACAACAGAAACGCCAATAATTATTTACTTTTCCACGAAATTAATGACGTTTGAGCGCATTTTGATTGATGTTTGCACTTTGAATATTTGCGTTTTTTCAAGCAGATGCCTTAACCAAAACAAAAATTAGAGTTCAATTTTGCCAGGACAGTTGATATAGAAAAAACAACCTAAGTCCGCCCAGTGCCTACGGGGTCTCAGTTACATTTGTACTGTAGTTTTGTGGCTTTAGAGAGTTCAGTGAGCTTCTGGTCTCTTGGTTACCTGTCCAAACTGTGCGGCTGATTCTCCTTGAGTTATGTTTCATCCAGTTTCTTCAGCGTCTTCAGTGTATTCAATACTCGTGCCAATACACCTTCCCCATTCTTTCAATTCAGCCTCTGTGCGCAGTCGGAATCTCCGAGTATCCTTATTCCAGATCTGACAGAGAAAAAAAAGCAACAAATGAGAGATCAAAAAAAGTAAATTGCACGATTGTTGAGCTGGTTCGCTCAGGCAACGCCAATAAGAACAAATTGCAAATCAATAAAGGTCACAAACCGAAAGGCGACTGCATAAATGGGACGAATAATATTTGGTAAATCTTTTCCAAGCTATAAGATAACGGCAATGGAGAAATATTGAAATTAAGGCGAGGGAGAAAATAATATGTGCGAGGATTGGGGATAAGGTAAGCTCTCAAAATTCAGACAAAGCCAAGAACAATGTTTTGGCCATTCCGTATGTAGAGGGTGCACTGTTGTCATCCATCTGTTAATGTACAAAGGTATGATTTATTTAGAGAGGTACTGCTACATTCACTTCGCTCATCGCTACTTCCGCCTTCGGAAAAAAAAATTTTCTCGGAAAAAAATATTACATTTAAAAAAGGAATATCACAATGAGCGTGGGTGACGTTTCGATGTTTCACGTAACATCATTTTCAAGACTAAATGTAATTAACATTGGAAGGTAAATTTTGATGAAAGATTTTCAAACATTCCTGCATGGCGTGAATTTAATACGAAATACCTAATTTTGCACATAATGAGTTGCCTTGTACACTAAGTTCTTGAAGTACTTCGCAAATTAGACAGTAAAATGTGTTTCTACACTTGCAGAGTACGCAAACCTTTTTGACAGATCAGGTTTAATAAGTCCATGTTGATATGTACAGCGCCCGAAATGACCCCCTACCCCCAAACTGATCCTCAAATTGACCTCGAGAAAGTCTCCAATTTTTTGCACCCTTACCCAAAATGTTCCCCAAATAATTTTTGGAATGATGTTTCAACAGGCTATTGTGGAGTGACCAAAAACAAACAAAATTGGCAAAATTTTCACGTATTTATACATTTAAGGAACGTATATAAACAATTTCACTCAGCGTCTTCTTTTAATCATACAAAAGAAACCGCCGCTTTAATTATTAATAACAATTTGTACTCCAGCTAATAACATGTACCAAAGAAGAGATCCTAAGACAAGGCCATTATCATTTTTAACACTTACAAAAGATCAAAAAACGTTTCTTAATAACTTGAAATAAAATATTACAAGCACAACAAACGTCAATTGTAATGATAAACGTTGGGAAAAAAACATAACTTGATCCGGCAAAGAAGCCAACTGGTATCTTTTTAAGCTTGAATTCTTCAGGAAAAATTCAAAATGATAACAAGTTTATGAAATTGCTAGCGCTCAAAAATCGACAATATGAACGCGTCGTACATTTTATCAAACGGCGTTATTAAAACCCAGTTACGGTTTTAAATAGATTTTCCATTCAACAAAATAAAACGTTTGCCACTACATTCACCTTAGCTTGCAAAGTACTTATGCAGTAAAATTCAAACGTTTTTAAAACTAAAAGAATTGTTGGCTCTGTTGCCTTGAAATCCTATCATATAACCATTTCATTGGGTTTTCTTTGATCAACTTTACCCGCCTTGTCTGAAAACGGTGGGTTGTGTGTTCTCTGAGTTGATAACCGCTATAAACTGAAAGCTGATAAATATTGTACCAATTGTACAAAATACGTTAAACCTCCAAAAACGCTCCACCTTTTCGGTTCTATTTTCTTTTCATGTACAAGATGGAGTAAGAAAGCAATAGGTACGGCGGAATCCGGTTTTTACGGAAACTTTTGCATGTCCCTTGTCGTCTGTATTAACCGGTTTCTCAGAATAAACGTCACGGACACATGTTTCATCGATATAAACACTCAAGAATACATCAAAGCAACAGGACGATGATTAACCTTGTTAACTGTACTACAGAAAGAAACCTTACGCTCATTCAAACAGTCTTGCACTCACATGCATACGGGAAACATCTATTCAGGAGGGATGAATGAAGTTAATTTGCCCGAATGAAACTTGTTGGTAGCTTGTGCAGAGAGAAGGTGGTGTCGGGGCTGCGCATTAAGCGGGTGATCGTAAAGCGGGGTTTCACTGTAATGTGACAAAAATGTATATCTTGTAAAACAGTGTTCAAATGTCTACCGGTCTTAAAACGCGGCGTTGCCAAAATTATCAAGGAGAAAATTGTTCCAATTCCGCGGTGAAGCATGCCATTCCGTTCTGTTACTGAATTAGTTGGGAATCATTTCGGCTCCGGCCAGAGTGAAAAAATTGGGGATCATTTCAGTTTCGAGGGCTATACAGATAATCAGCATGTGCTTGACAATTGAGGATCGTGTGGTTATTTGTTCTGCAATGCGCTGGCAAAAGTGCTGCTTTGTGTAACCAACATTTTATTCAAGAACTTAAGCTATCACTCAAAGTAAAAAGTAAACTTTTATTTATATTCAGCTTTCAATGTTAATTGTCTTTAGTCTTCATCAAGATCTTACGAAAACATCGAAACGATGATTCGCGCTATTTTGATGCTTCAACAAGCAACTTGATATTTGAAAAAAAGAGGGAAAGGAGTATCTATATCTTTAAATTTTCTCGCAAAATAAAAAAAATAAAATAAAATAAAACAACAGGACTGTGACTGCGGTAAAGCTTACCTCACAGATTGAGCGAGCAATGCTTTACATGTATGTACACAGAGACGAGCCCGTACAATAATCTCTAAGAATGTACAGAAATTTTTTTCCATTGACATTTTTTTTCATCACGTTTTACCATCCACCTTTTACTATCCACAATCGAGTCTCTATTTTTACTTCTCAAGAGCGAACGTACCCCACAAAAATTTCATTTCGAAAACGGTTGAGAAAATGGTTTACACTTAAAAGCGATGTTTCTTAATTGAAATAGAGATAAAACATTTAATGGCGTCCTTCTCCGTTCACATCTGAAGGGCAAAAATGTTTCCATTCAGGTAATTGGCAATGGATCAGTCATCAATATCTTCACATCTCGGTTGGTTTTGAATCCTATTTCTAATCTCAAATAGGAAAGAGTAAACAACCTTGTAACCTATTGCTTTGCACAAATCGAAAGTCGCATACTCGGCTTTTCGCAGCGTTGTTTACATTATGAGCGAAACTGGAAACCAGTAAAGTGCACAAGTTACACAGTAATTTCCATCATCAAGTCGATCTTAATCGGTTCCTTAGTGATTATCAGATCATAAAAATCAAAATATATTTTTTACATATATAATTTACTATTAATTCTACCCGTCAGATATTATACTGACACAACAGAGACCGACTGCCTAAAAACCCAATCTTTGTTTAAAATAACGACAATTTGAATAATAAATATTTCAGCACACATATAGGTCACTGTACATTTTGGTGGTTTTCTTAGTTTTAAATGTTTCCCCAGTTTTAGTGAGTAAATTCAAAAACAAAACACAACAAAAGGGCAAACCTGTTCACAATACCCAAACAAAACTTTACCAAAACAATCACAGCGAAAGAAAACCAAATTTCGTAAAATAGTGATATTTCGCGCTGATACGTCACTATTTAATGTGCCAAACAGAGGCCTATTGGCTGCTGAAACAAAGGGTTCTTTCATTTTGATGGTCGACTTGTTTCAATAACAAGGAGAACGTTTGTAAATGGGAAACATCGCTATAAGATGTCTTGGTGATTCTAATCTTCCAATAGACAATTCAGTGAACTGAGGTACAACTATTTATAGACAACTATAACCAATTTTACGTCGTGATTGGCACGATACTCAAAAAAGGCGAAAATAAACTTCACAAAATATACTTCCATGGATGTTTGCGAAATTAAACACAGAGGAAACCTGCTAAAACGACCACAGATAGCCGGTAAACTTTTTGGAGTGCAATGAAACCTGTGTTAAACGGACACTAGCGAGGGTTCTGAGGGTGTCAGCTTAATACAGGTTTCACTGTATTACAAATACACTGACAGGACTTAGCACTTTTTAAAGAAACGTAATAAAAGTTATTATGAGACCGTCACATGAAAATTAGTTTGAGTAACGGTATCGGCGCCATTCCCGGTAGAAATTTTGACACTTCCTGGGTTCGATAGGGTAAAAAAGGGAAAAAACATTTTTTTCGACCAAATAGAATTTGGGGATTTTATCTAACATTTACTGAAAAAAAAATATTAAAAATATTATAAAGCGCGCGAGATATTTAGGAAAACGTATTTCCATCTAGAAGTAAATAAATAAAAAAGGTGTCATAATCTTCTTAGTGCGAGACGCCCCAGAGGAATTTTCGCGGCAAACGCTTCATCCGGGAGCTGTTATTTCAGAAATAAGCATATTTTGTTTACATCTCGCCTGCAGAAAATTTCTCACTTCGAATTTTATATTCTTTGCCGGCGCTTCCCACATGGAAAAGTCATCAAAAAACGAAAAGAGCCTGTGGATAAAATCCCGGAAGAAGCCAGGGCCTAAGAAAAAGGGAAAGCTAGGTTTCAGCGAAGATCGAAAACGTGATCTTGCAGAGAGCAACAAAGGCTCTTGGTTCGACCAAGAAACTCTAGTCGACGTTGAAGGTTCTGTCGAAGGTGATCACGAAGAACTGGAGCAGCGGCCTTCCAATTAATCCACTGTTATTGGATCAAGTACACAGAGGTCGATTGCCGTGCAAAAGTCCTGCAGGGTAACTTTGCAAGCGTCCTGTGAAAATATCAAACATCATATTCTGCATCCTCTGGGCCGATTTCTTTCTTCTGCAGCGAGATAAAACCAAATAACGTTTTACTGCGCGTTTGTAATGAAACATTGGAATAAACTCAGCAAGAATTAGACCGATGAAATAGAACTCACCAGAAGCGTATCAGCCCACGTGTAATACTGGAGATAGCGCGTTCTGCGTGGCCCTTTCTCTCGCTTTTTGCTCCGCTCCACGCTATCTTGAATATTTCTTACGAAGAAATCACCATCGTACCTAAATAACAGTAAAAATGCGATTTTCTTTCATTATGCATTTCCTTTGATACGAAATGAATAATCGCTTTAGCTTGAAGCGTAAAATACATTACACGCAATCAAAACGAACAACCTACCCAATAGATTTCATCTCTGTTATCAGTGCACTCCTCCGAGGAGTGCACAGTTTGCCAAACTCTCCGCTGACGCGCTTCTGGTTTCGTTAGCCTTGGTTTTTCCCCGTTTTCCTGGTTGATTTTTTCGTTTTCCTCTCGCCACTTTCCCCATCTCGCTCGATCACAACAGCGGAGTCTAAAACGTGTCTGCAACGCGATACTTTTTCCGCGAAATTCTGTGCTATTGTTGTTGACGCCATGGGGTCCTGTTGCTCGATTGGCTCGCCACCTAATGAGGTGTCATAATCTCCTGTGGAGGCTTGTTTTTCTTGCAAACCTTTATCGAGCGAAAACTCGCACTTGAATTTTGGCAGAGTATGTCGACTTTGAACGAATTAATAGGGTATGTGGTTTTGACGGATTGTCGTGAAATTTGGCCAGAAGATTCGAGGAATAATGACAAACAAAAAGGTGTCAGGGAATTTTGATTTTCAAAATATTTTTCCCGTGGCTTCTGTTTACGCAACACGACTCAAATATTTTTTGCTACTCAAACTTTAGACGTGGATATCTAAATAACCAATCAGAATTTCGAAAAAGCCTGACACCTTTTTGTTGATTGATGCCTTGTGAATAACACTGTGCAGCGATTTCGTTCTTCGCGCGGCGTTCGATAACCGATTAATTCAATGGAACGACCATCGGTCGATTCGAGGTTCTACTGGCTCCTGGCACTTAAAAAAGGAAAAGATCGCTCAATTATATTTTTTATAAGAAACTACATTTATTAAGCTTTATAATGATATATAGTTTGTTAGAGGTTTATTAAAACTTGCGCGCTTACGATTTTTTTT
Organism: Pavona decussata; assembly: GCF_977016875.1. NCBI lineage: Eukaryota > Metazoa > Cnidaria > Anthozoa > Scleractinia > Agariciidae > Pavona > Pavona decussata. The sequence goes on along the minus strand of NW_028145657.1, from coordinate 5,574,644 downwards.
CCGAAGGACACCCGCGAACCCAGGAAGTATACGCAACATTTTCGTCTAACACGATTTAGCACGAATGAGACTCAATTCTACGTAGTAATAATTCAAAGGATGAGAGAATAATTGAACTTATTTTTTCTTTGCATATGTAGTGTATCACGTACGACAGATGCAAGGCTCAAATAGTTCACTTCACCTCGTTAGATTAAAGTGACACGGCTTTCTAAAACAATACTAATTTTAAATTAAAATCCCTGTAGTATACAATGCACGATTTGGGGATTCCGAAAATATGCCTTTGAATTTGTGATAGTATCACAAAGTCACAATGTCACAGTCGGTGAATCGGTACGTATCTCGTGCTATCACACGGTATCACGAGGCGCACGTAATATCACACGGTACCACAAGGCATCACACGGCACCACAAGGCATTAAAGGGTTAGACACACGGCATCACACTGTACCATGCATCACATCATATCTCAAGGTATCACACTGTATCACAAGGCATCACACGGTATCACATCATATCACAAGGCATCACACAGTATCACATCATATCGCAAGGCATCACACGGTATCACATCATATCACAAGGAATCACACGGTATCACATCATATCACAAGGCATCACACGGTATCACATCATATCACAAGGCATCACACGTTATCACATCATATCACAAGGCATCACACGGTATCAATTCATATCACAAGGAATCACACGGTATCACATCATATCACAAGGAATCACACGGTATCACATCATATCACAAGGCATCACACGTTATCACATCATATCACAAGGCATCACACGGTATCACATCATATCACAAGGAATCACACGGTATCACATCATATCACAAGGCATCACACAGTATCACATCATATCACAAGGCATCACACGGTATCACATCATATCACAAGGCATCACACGGTATCACATCATATCACAAGGAATCACACGGTATCACATCATATCACAAGGAATCACACGGTATCACATCATATCACAAGGCATCACACGGTATCACATCATATCACAAGGAATCACACGGTATCACATCATATCACAAGGCATCACACAGTATCACATCATATCACAAGGCATCACACGGTATCACATCATATCACAAGGCATCACACGGTATCACATCATATCACAAGGAATCACACGGTATCACATCATATCACAAGGCATCACACAGTATCACATCATATCACAAGGCATCACACGGTATCACATCATATCACAAGGCATCACACGGTATCACATCATATCACAAGGAATCACACGGTATCACATCATATCACAAGGCATCACACAGTATCACATCATATCACAAGGCATCACACGGTATCACATCATATCACAAGGAATCACACGGTATCACATCATATCACAAGGCATCACACAGTATCACATCATATCACAAGGCATCACACGGTATCACATCATATCACAAGGCATCACACGGTATCACATCATATCACAAGGAATCACACGGTATCACATCATATCACAAGGCATCACACAGTATCACATATCACATCATATCACAAGGCATCACACGGTATCACATCATATCACAAGGAATCACACGGTATCACATCATATCACAAGGAATCACACGGTATCACATCATATCACAAGGCATCACACGGTATCACATCATATCACAAGGAATCACACGGTATCACATCATATCGCAAGGCATCACACAGTATCACATCATATCACAAGGCATCACACGGTATCACATCATATCACAAGGAATCACACGGTATCACATCATATCACAAGGCATCACACAGTATCACATCATATCACAAGGCATCACACGGTATCACATCATATCACAAGGCATCACACGGTATCACATCATATCACAAGGAATCACACGGTATCACATCATATCACAAGGCATCACACAGTATCACATCATATCACAAGGCATCACACGGTATCGCAAGGTGGTTTGTGGTATGTTGGATGCCTTGTGGTATCACACGGTATCACAAGGCATCACATCATATCACAAGGCATCAAACCGTATCAGATGGTATCACAAGGGTTGCAACTATATGCATAGGTAATAGCATGACTTGTAGTGATATTTGGCATAAATACCACAATTTTACGAGCCGTTAGGCTAGTGAAATTTGAGACAATTTTGAAATATCACGAGTGGTATTTATGTCAAATATCACGAAAAAATCATGCTATTATTTGTTTATACTACTACCACAAAGGTTTTGTAATTTTCACATGTAGGTATTTCAAATTAAGCTGAAATACCACTGCTCTAAGCCAATCAAATTGCAGAAATTTCTCATGAGTAGTATAAACAGATGAATTGGCACTATGGATTACTAAATCTCAATATAATTATTATTCGAAATTACGTATAACAATTTCGAAATATCACTTGTGGTATTTATGCCAAATATCAATACAAATCATGCTATTACCGGCTATACTAATTTATTCCTTTTTCTTGTACCGGCTCTACTATACTGAAAATCCTACAATTATCAGTCAGGTGTTGCCTTTGTTTATGCCAAGACGGTCGATTTCAAATAATGCTTCTCATTACAAAAGTATGTATCTTTGAAGTTAGAGGAACATACTTGGAAATCAAATAAACCTATTTAATCAGTGCTTTCCTTTTTGGTATGCTAATGATGAAATGCCCGGTAGTTTTGTTGTCGTCGATATCGTGTCTAATTCGCCCCTTCGGCAGTTCATTTTCACTCTTCCTGCAGTTTTACGTTTCCTGTTGTAACTATGTAAAACCAATCAACAATAAACACAACAAATGAGCGAAATAGAGACGTTCTTAACGGAAATGATGGAACAGAGAATTAACTCTTAAGTTTAAATTAAAGTGCTAATTGAAACTCATGAAAAACCCGCTGGGTGTTAGCCTTAAGGGGCATCAGGGAGGCAAAGAAAAAATCTTTTAACCTCGGTGGGAATCGAACCCATGACCTCCGGATTAGATCTACCGTTTCGTTCCCTTATTCCCCTTAACGCCTTGTGGGTTTTTCATGGGTTTCACTTTTGCCGAAACTTGTCGTTGGATGCCCCTGACACTGTGGTTGCTTTTGATGTGGAAAGCTGGGTTTAGCTGTAACGGGGAAGGAGACAAATCATTGCTAACCTCCTCTGTCATAGCCAGAGTTATGCCATAATGTTCACAAATACGGTCATCGGGTTCTGGGAACAAAGATGCTACCTTCCTCTTTTAAGACCTTAGCGCTCTCTAGAACAGTTTCCATCATAGTTACTTTGTTTCCATCTTCAACGATTTAGGTAGTAGTTGGTTCAAAGCAAATACAACCTTATTCCCAGAGCACACAAACACACAATATACCTGTATACGTTAATTTGTTCCGTCTTCCGCGCGATATTATGAGGTGATCCATCAAGCGACTTCTTAAACCTCTCTCCCTCCTCCTCCTTCCCTCCCCCCCTCCCCCGCCACTGTTAACCAGTGCCGGCTCAAAATACAAATTTTAACTTGAGGCTGGTCAACACCGCAATAGAACTAAGTGCTAAATGTTCAACTAATTTAAATAATCAAATGAGATATTCAATGCAGGCGGCTGTCCTTCCTCTATCTGCTTTAATTGCGGTCGCTTACCTGGGATTCCGTCTCCACTGCTGATCATTAACATTCTGCTCAATGATCTGGATATCAATTTCTTTTCCCTGGGATTGTTTCTCAGGTGGCTAAACTGGGAAACATTTGTTTCGCAAAGCAAAATTTGCAAGACATGCGTCCGCAACAATGTTTCCTGAGGGGCCGAAATGGGAAATATTTGCGTCGGCCACAATAGGGCCGGTCATACGAGAGAAAATTAGCCGCGGCTTACATAAAACGCAAAAGGAACTATTTATACAGCCCAAAACCCTCAGTCAGGATAAGCCGTGGCTTAAGCTAGCCTTACCTTAGATTTTGTACCGTCTTATGTAAGCCGCGCCCAGAGTAAACCGCGGCTTATTTCACCACAATAGGCCGATAAGTAAGGCAAGAAAAAAAGATCTACAAAGGCCTTTATCGGCGCAAACTGTGAATTAACCATTATATAAGACTGATACAATGGGTTGGAAATATCTGGCTGGATTTGCAAAAACATACCCATCAAAACTTGTAGTATAACTTATAATATATAATATACTCGAGTTTTTTGGGTCTGACGAGCCCGAGAATTGCATCGCAAAAAAAAGATCACGGGCATTTTTGAACGAGAAAAAAACTGCAGCAGTAACGGCAACTTTAGCGCAGGTGTGTTTAAGTAAACGTGTTGTCTATAACGAATGCACAAAAAGGGAGACAACTGTTATCATTTGAACTATCTAATATTGTTATCTAAGTTATCCGGTGCGATGAATCCTCTTTACATAAATTATCTCATTGCGTGGATAAGGAGGTGTCTACTGTGAATAATACCAGCTACATCTGATTGCTGAGAAGAAATATATATCTTCTATTGCTTGTTCAAAGCAGGTTCAGTAAGTAACTTTAATTTATTTGTGTAGGGACACTTTCCAAAGCTTGCCCTGCTTTATATTTTAAAACAAGAAGCTGTTTCCAGCTTATACTCGGGCCATATTTGACTATGGGGTGCGTAAAGCCTACAATCTTTTAACAGTGATAACCTCCAGCATCGCCACTTCCAGGGGGAAAGAGGATCCACCCCCAAGAGGGCTTGCTCGCAGGCTACCAAATAGATAGCTACAGAGATATAGTGAGGCAATAAGTAACCACCAGATAGAATTGCATTTCTTGCAGTCAGAATGAAATACAGGGGAAAACGACATTTGTCGTACGAATGCTTTTTATAATCCCCGGGCTTTAATCCTTACGTTTTCACCTTTCGTTTAGAAACAGAAACCATTTGTACGGTCCTAATATGTATGTGACGCCGGGTCAATGACGGATCGTAATTTTTGGTATGATCTAGACCCGAGGGGGTACTCCCTTATGTGACCTTAACGGGGACGTGCGGCCCGAGCAATTTTTTTTTTTACGCCCACTTCAAGATGGCGGACAGTTACCGTGACAGACTGGTAACTAGCAAGTCAAGTAGAGTAACACAACATTACTTCCGGTAAATTCGCGATCGCTTTCGCGTGTTTCCACGGCTTCTCAAGACGTTGTTTTTACCTGTTTTTACACTGAGACACCAGACATCATTAGCGAAATGTAAATTTAATGAGCTGAGATCAATTCAAGTGCGGATAACCTTGTGAAGAATACTTCTCAAATCGCCTCCGAACATTTTTATAGTCTTTAGTGTATCGAGCCCCTTTCAACGGCTAACCCAACCTCTACTACCTTTAAAAAATATGTCTCGTACTTTTATAGTGTCACCATTCCTCGAGTGCAGTTCAAAGCTCAGAAGACAGTTTTCTGGTGGGCGTAAAACGAAATCGATTTTCATTTTACGCCCACTTTTTGGGCCCGCGGAAACTAACGAGAAAACTGGGCATGAAAGATTACAAGAAAAGGGACTGGAAATGAATTAAGACATAAATGTTGAACTCTGGGGTCAATTCAATAAAGAAATTACATTTGTAGTTTTTACACGTGTAATTTACACGTGTAAAGTCCGACTTGTAAATACAAGGATTCAATAAAAGAATTTTCCACACTGGAATTTACACGTGTATCCCTTAGCAGAGTACACGTGTAAATTACAATTGTAGCCTTACAATTGTAAACTCTGTTGGAATACATGTGTGTTTTTTTGAATGCAAAATTAAATATCTCTTCTGTCCTTTAATATATACGCGGTTCTCCTTTCTTCGTTCTCAGTTATATATTCTTGAGACCATTGTTGAGCATGTTATCCAAGCAACAAAAGTTACTCTTAGCCCAGCTTGTGAGGGACCACAAAATGATAGTTTTAGCGCCATTTTCGTCGACAGTGACGAAGAAGGCAAAACAAGACGTGTCAGTGAGGTGCAAGTTTCTACCGCGGAAACTGGCAATGGCAGGGGCGGTTCACCAAAAATGCTACCCAAGCAGGCAGTCTTAAAAACAAAAGGCCAAGAAAAATCAGACGTGAGGCTCTGCCATCAGTTAGAAAGGTTAAGGGGATATCATCAACTGCACATAACAAGGCAGCAGATCTAGAAGACGACATACTGCACCTTAGAAAAAGAAAACTCCAACTGGAAAATATCGAGCTGAGATTGGACATAAAAAAGCTCAGAAAAGATCTTGACAATTAAATAATTTTATTAAACAGCGGCATTTAACAAGACGATATCAGTAATTGTTTGGACAGTTGCTGAACTTATTACATTTATATCATAATACTTTGAATATTGAGTGGAAAAACTGTCAATTGCAACCTGTGAAAGGTTTTTGCACTTATCTTTAAAATAAGACCATGTTACCAATTAAACTAGCATAATTGTGACATACAGTTTCTTTTTCTTTTCCAAGTAAGGTAGATGTGCACTTTTTGCAAAATACATGTAATGAATATCGTCATTGAGTAACAGATGACACATTAATTTGTCCCTTCCAAAACGTATGGCGTATTTAGTCGTGGACTGTTCTCTTTTCATGATATTGAAACAGTTTAGGTTTTGAAGTGTCATTGGTATTATTTTCCGCACTCATAGGAAGTGCTGGAGCAACTGCTGTTGCCTGTCCTCTTGTTCCTCTATTGTCGATATCTAGCTCATCGTCGTCAATGTCGAGATCTGCATCGTCAAGAGGATCATCACCGTTATCACTAAACAGAATGCAGAGATTGTGCAGTATAACAGCACACTTGATAAGCTCGGCAGCTCTTTTCATGTTTCTCACTCTCATTCTCCTCTGTAGAGCATAGAACCTTTTCTTAAGAATGCCATAGAACGCGATGAATGATATTCCATACTGTTGATATGGAGATACCATGACAAGAGTGCATTACGTGATAGAAGGAATTTGTACCAAAGATGTGGCAATGCTAAAGATTGCTGTCTTGCCGTTAGTGCTCGGTTACATCTCGTTTTGTTCCAAACGGGGGCCTATTAATTCCAAAAGATGGCCGAAGGCGTCGACAGGGAGACGAAACTTCTCTCGAAATTCCCTTGGCTTTTTGGACCTCAAACAGCCGTCTTTTCTCAAACTTCCTAGGTCGACGGATTATCTGACGTCTCAGGAGTTCGTCAAGTTCCTTTTCTCTCGAAGACGACATCTTTTTACATTACAATTTGTTTTTCTGAAGTCTTTCTCAGTGTGTTTACAAGTGACAAGCGACTTGTATTTTGCACTTGTGATTTACAAGTTGGACTCTTGTAAAAATACAAGCCGGACTCTTGTAAAAGTTTTATTAAATTGGATTCTTAGCATATTTTACACGTGTAGCGCTACACCTGTAATTACAAGTCGGACTCCTGTAATCTGGACTTGTAACGATTTTTATTAAACTCGTCTCCGGCTGCGCTTGTAAATACAATGGTCCGACTTGTAGATTACAAGTGTAAAAGTTTTATTGAATTGACCCCTGGAGAGTACAAGTTTGTACGGCTCGTTTGAATACGGACAGCTGCTTATACAGAGGGTAATCAAGTGCAATCAAGGTATGCAAAAAGCAACCAATCACAAAACTTGTAAATAGAAAATTGTGCATGTGTTTACATAGACTGATGCAGACACTTGAGGGAGTTTGGGTACCCCTTTGCCTTGCATAAACTTTCAAATTCTCCCAAACTCCCTCAAATGCTGGTTGTAATTGAATGTGTGTTCCTTTAACCTTGTTAATCACAGTCACATCCTCTTACTTGTGATTCTTTAAGCTCAACCACTTCCCTAAATTGTTAACACTTTCCAGAATAATTTTTGCTGATTTTTTGCAATGTTACTTGCAAGATCATGCTTTCTTTTCTGTACCTTTGGTCGTTTCCTGACACGAAATCTAAGACTAAACCGATCAAATTCATTACTGTCATTGCCCTCATCCTCAGCCTTTCTTGTAAATGGTTTTGGAGGTCAGTCTGCTCGAGTTTTCTTCATCCTTCAGGAAATCCCCTTTCTTCACTGGCCTGTTACTGTAGATTGCACCTAGCTTTCTTCTTTTTCCAATCCTTTTTTTTTTGGTTGTAGTCTGGAATCTGGTAAGGTGACGGCTTGCAAAAGTATGTAGCGCAGATGCAATTCGAGGTATCACGCTACAGGTACTCCCTTCTTTGAGTTTTTCATACCTTGAAACAAACTAGCTGACTCCCACAATAAAATTTTCATCCCCACTCTTTAATTTTGAAACAATGTCATTGCACACTTCATAGACCTTTGTCTAAAGACCTTCTGCTATGGGGTGGATTGGATGCATTTCATCAATACTGTCAACTTGACTGCTGTTGTCTGTAATGTCTGTTAAGTCTAGTGATGGTGTGGTTAAATCTAATGAACATTGGGGTCAAGCACTGATTGTCCATTGAAGCAGACTCCATTTTGAGTTGCTTCCTCTTCCACATTTTTCTGGTGTACACCGTCTGCCTGCTAATAACTAACAAAGTAATTAATGCTGGCTGTTAAATTATTCTGATCTTGTTTCTAACTTGTCACCCCCCTTTGGAACCCACAATAACTATATAACTGTATAATTTGGAATTTTATTGCATCGCTTGCAAGGTGAAGTGAATCCTGTGCTCTGATTGGCTACTCACCTGATCAAGATGGAGCCATCTTGCCCACTTAGGATTACCTGTTACCCGTTTACTCATGGATGCATATAATAAATCTTTTATTGGCCAAGCTTAGGTCAAGATGGCAGAATATTGGCCTTGTTCTATTGTTGGCAAAATTATTGATCGTCCTGTCCCTAAATTGTACCGATGCCCTCCCCCCCCTACACACACGCACATCTTTTTAGGCTGGGATCCCTCCTTTTAAATTAAGGCTAATCTCTTTTGTATCATGATTATTTTGAAGGACGTAAAAAGAAGATAAGCCTCTTGCCCAAGAGCTTCGTTATGTGATACACAAGAAACCTGCAAAAAAATGTAAAAGTAAGAAACTGTATGTATGGCTTTAACATACCACTTCATCATTCATACAGAACCACCTCTGGTCCACCTTGCAGTAGCTATAATGGTGGCCACATTTGCACTTAGTACCACTATGTACAACAACACTTTGCAACTTGTACATATTGCTGTTCTATGTAAGCAAAAAATTATAGTATAAACAATTAGAGAAGGGATGATCTTAACTATTTCTATAGTTGTGTACCCTTTCTTAGATAAACATTTAAATGGTAATACAGTGGAACCTCTCAAATACTGGTATAGGCAACCTCCTATTTAATGTCAGGAAAAGTGGTTGGCTAAAAGAGGTGGTCACTGTCAGAGAGCCTGCAGACTGTAATGTTGTTAATTCTAACCTGAATCAATTTCTATAAATGGGGATGGATATGGCAAGTGGAAGTTGTGGGAAACATGAACAGAAGGCAAGTGTTTCATCAGCTAGTGGCCTGTTTCAGGTTATCCCAAAACTTTCACAAATGTTACCATGAAAATAAGGAAAGTATGAATTTATACATCTTTTCTATAGAGTTACAGTTAAACAACCAACCAAAATAAATACAAGGGAGTATTTCTTTCAAGCTGTTGGTAGGACTGCTGTAATTGGTCAGTGGTGTTGCGCATGGGAACGAGTGTGAGTTGTGTGTAAAAAACATGGCCGACAGCCTGAATAAAGTATGATCGTTGTGTTAGCCAAGTTGTTCCTGTTCATACCTGTATCAGCTGGTCAACAAAGCTAAGTGGACTATTTCATCACTTTTCCTTTTTGAATGTCAACCCAGTTTATTTGTAGAGATCAAAATTACTACAATCAAACTTCCCATAAGTGAACACCTCCCATAAGCGGACACCTTTGGGACCAAGCACAGGTGTCTGCTTTTGAGAGGTGTCCACTTACGGGAGCTGTGCATTGGCGGAGGTTCAACTATAATACTAATATTCTTAAAAGAAAGCTATATACCGGTAATGATAGTACAGACAATAATTAGGGTATGTCACTACTTACAGCTTTTCTAACAAAATGATATTTTACTTTCTTATTGTATCAAAAATAATAATACCTTTGATGGCTCATTCAGTAGTAAGCAGTCAAACCATGCAGGGTATATAAATTTCTTCCTCAATTTGTTATTTCCTATTCTCTCAAATCTGCAATATATTATTGCAAATATTAGGGAAAAAAGGATCCCTTGTCATTAGAGTTCAGGTATTAAATACAAGAAGCTAAGACAAAAATCTCCACAAAATTATGTAACTTTCAAAACCAATTCTTCGAAATAAACCTACCTTTTTAAATGGAATGTGAGGACTTTGGACCATTTACCAACAAATTGGTCTTTCTCAGCCCTGGTCAGCTCATTACACCTGTGTACAACACCAAGCACAATAGGTATTGTGGGCACACGCAAACACAATCTAATATGATCTCTGTGAGACATATTGCAAATTCATGACTTCCTAACCTTTCGCAGAAGCATTGATTGTCCCCATCAAGAATTTTTGTCTGTATATTATCGAGTGCTTCAACCAGTGATTGGGAGGACCCCTATTTTATAATAAGAAAAGATAATTCCATTTGACTATGTATGGTGATGGTTAAGAGGCCATGATAGGAAACGTTTTTGTAAATGAGAAAATTGAATAAATTGTTAATATTAAAATGTAGTTACTGTTTGCACAAATATGACCAAAATTCTTGATGATTGACACAAATCCTTTATGCATAGCCCATCATTGTTGATTACTGTGCTTTGCTATAACATGCCAAATCCAAAATTGAAATCACTGCCGACAGTTGCATTTTTCGCTACCGTCAATGACTGCACTGGAAGCTTTAGAAACAAAGTAACAGGATCAATAGGTCACGCTCGTGCACGGTGATTGGTGGATTTTGATCCACTTTGTTTGATTGATGGCAGGAAAAAAATCAACCATCTGCTCATGCAGTGTTTTGTATTTCAGATTCCACCTGTTATTGAAAAGTGCAAGTTAACTGTTAAATCTACCTGTATGTCGATACTGTTATTTAACATGGTGATTGTTCTGCTGCTGACATGTTGGCACATTGTACACTTTACTGAAGTGGAGAATAAAATAGCATATTTGGAGATATTGACTTTGTTTATCTGTGCAAAATTACTACTGTCACATACCTCATGCAAACATGGGCACTGCTATTTTTGTTTGTTATAGTAACTAGAATACTTCTCAATGGGAAGCCCACTAATAACTAGGCGTGGCCTATTAGTTAGCCCACTAGGGGTCAAATCCTCCACCCTGCCACTATCTGGATTTTTCTTCCATAGTCTCAAATTCAACTACTCTACAATTTGTAAATAGCCTTCATTGGTCAGCATCCCGCCAGTTGGTTATAACATGGTGCTGGAAAGTCATTAGGGGCAGCCATGATTCACATTTGTGGCATTAATTTATTCATTTATTGTTATTATTTTTTTTATCATTATTTGTTATTTTTGTATTATTTTAATAATTGCATGTATACAAACCTGTACTGGTTAGCTCTCCTCCAATTTCTTCATGGAAGTGACAGGCACCACTAAACACAGACCACCAGCCTTAAGTGGAAGTGTATCATTACTCTATAAAGTATTGGTTTAATCATGTTTTATGTCTAGCTGTATAAGGTACAGCTTTACTGACACTCACTTGTCAACTGATAACGCCATGTCCAATCGATCGCACAGAAAACTAGTGTAAACAGAGAAATAGAAGAATTTTCCACGAGTGTGACAAATTACAGCGAAATGGAAACAATTTTGCCGCCAAAACTTACATATCTCTTAGTTACCAGCTTCCCAACGAACGATCGCACTTTTTTCATACCCAGTTTCTTCGTTAGTTTCCGCGGGCCCAAAAAGTGGGCGTAAAATGAAAATCGATTTCGTTTTACGCCCACCAGAAAAATGTCTTCTGAGCTTTGAACTGTACTCAAGGAATGGTGACACTATAAAAGTTCGAGACATATTTTTTAAAGGTAGTAGAGGTTGGGTTAGCCGTAGAAAGGGGCTCGATACACTAAAGACTATAAAAATGTTCGGAGGCGATTTGAGAAGTATTCTTCACAAGGTTATCCGCACTTGAATTGATCTCAGCTCATTAAAGTTACATTTCGCTAATGATGTCTGGTGTCTCAGTGTAAAAACAGGTAAAAACAACGTCTTGAGAAGCCGTGGAAACACGCGAAAGCGATCGCGAAATTACCGGAAGTAATGTTGTGTTACTCTACTTGACTTGCTAGTTACCAGTCTGTCACGGTAACTGTCCGCCATCTTGAAGTGGGCGTAAAAAAAAAAATTGCGCGGCCCGATAGGGTATGGTTTTCAGGGTGTTTTGTCTTGAACGGGGTACCTATTTCATCACTTTCTGTCTTAAACAGGGTATCCCTACATGACCTAATGGCTTAAACAGATTGTGATTGCCAATGCATTAAAATACAGTAAGAAACTAGTGTATTCTTATTTCATTCTAGTCTTAAACAGGGTGTGATTTTGGGTGAAATGTCTTAGAAAGGGCCTGAAAATTTTGTATTCTGTCTTAAACGGGATAGGGAAATCGGAGAATTGTGTCTTAAACAGGGTCAGGGTTTGAACCCTCCCGGGCCGCACCTCCCTACCCAAGCATCTGTTGAGTACCCCCCCCCCCCCCCCCCTGGGATCTAGAGTAACTTTACGCATCACGCGTACGTTTATATCCTTGTACGGTTTTCAATCTTTCGCTGTTTATATTTTTAAATGAAATTCAGGGGAAAGCATTTGTTATTCGACTTTCATTTGAAGACAGAAACCGTTTCTACATTGATTGTTTTTCTATAGTAAACGTGAGACATCTTTATCTATCTTGGCCCGCGAGGTCATAGACTGATTTAGTTGCCAAATTTTTGTTTAAACAAAACTAACCTTGAGGCACTCAGGTTAGCCTAAAAAACACTCCGATTAGCCTTAAGAGCACTCCAGTTAGCCTAAATAGCACTTAGGTTTTTCCCCGGTTAGCTTAACGGTTAGCAGTGGTTGTTCATGCCTCCCATGCCTCGCATGTTTTGTTCATGCCTCGCACGTCTGGCTTGCATATTGTAAACACTCCTCACAGCCCGAAAACAAAGAACGTGACCGAGAATTTAAAGAATTTGATAACACGACAGAAAACGTAACTCGTACCAGTCGAGTACAAAAAACGAGACCGAGAACAATAACTCGTGGCCCGAAGTCTTATCTCTCGGCCCATCGCGACCCCAAAAAGAAAAAAAGAATTTGATAATGCCTCCGAAACCTTAACTCGGTCCGCCTTACGGCCCGAGTAATAAATTTGTGATACTGTTCGAACGCTTGTTACTCGGGCCGTAAGGCAGACCGAGTTAAGGTTTTGGTAACATTATCAAATTCTTTTTCCTCTTTGGGGTCGCGATGGGCCGAGAGATAAGACTTCGGGCCACGAGTTATTGTTCTCGGTCTCGTTTTTTGTACTCGGCTGGTACGAGTTACGTTTTCTGTCGTGTTATCAAATTCTTTAAATTCTCGGTCGCGTTCTTTGTTTGTTCTTTGTTTAACTAACGATGGTAACATCAGTACTGACCTGTACACTAAACCTACAGACAAACACCAACATCTACTGTATTCATCTTGCCATCCTCTACATACAAAAAACGCTATTCCTTTCAGTCTAGCACTCCGCTTACGACGTATTTGTTCTACTGACGAAACGTTTAATATACGCACTGCTCAACTTACTACATACCTACTCAAACGAGGCTTCAAACGAAACTTTGTCACTAAACAAATACACCGTGCCGCCAACATCCCACGCAGACTCGCTTTACAAACTAAAGACATGAACAAACCTATTCGTGTACCTTTTATAACGACTTTTAACCCATCACTTCCTCACATCTCTAACATCATTAAAAAACATTACCATTTACTGCTCTCGTCTGACCGCTGCAAAAAGGTTTTTCCAAATTTACCCGTTGTGGCCTTCAGACGATCTCCTAACCAACGTGACTTACTGGTTTCGGCTAAACTTTCTTCTAACTCGACTAATTCCCAACCACAACTCCCTTCTGGCTCCTATCGTTGCGGTAAAAATTGCGCCACTTGCCCATACATTTCCGATGGTCTCACTAACTACACCTTTTTTTCCACCGGTGAAACACGCCCTATCAAATCTAACCTGACCTGTGAAACTAAAAATCTAATCTACATGGTCCAATGTAATCGCTGTAATTTACAATACATAGGAGAGACTAAACGACGCTTAAAAGACCGCTTTAATGAACACCGCCGCACTGTAGATAACCCTAACACTAAATCTAAACCCACCACAGCCGCAGAACACTTCCTCACCGCTCCTAACCACACCGCTAACGACATGCAATTAATCCCCATAGAAAAAGTCTACTCGAACCGAGACTCAATCCTTAAGGCCAGGGAAGCCTTTTTAATCACAAAAGGCAGAACACTTCTTCCACATGGCCTCGATATTCGCGAAGAAATTTATTAGCTTTTTTTACTTTTATTATTTTTTATTTTATTTTTTGTTATTATTGTTATTTCATTTGCTTCATATTTTATACTGTCAATCACTTTAGTTTTACGTAGTTCCGCTATTGCGCAAATATTTGTTATATAAGCGTATGTCGCAATGCAAATTCTCATTGTACCTGAAGAAGGCTGGTTTGGCCAGCCGAAATATAGTAACCTTTAAAACGTAATTCTACGTTGTATCGGTCTCTGCTTCTTTTATAATATCATTTATATTTGTTAAGCCGATCAGATCAACTATTGATCCAACGTATACCAGCAGGATTATCGTCCACGGTTTTTGCTGAGACTTTACTCATTTTGTTTTCGGGCCGTGAGGAGTGTTTACAATATGCGAGCCAGACGTGCGAGGCATGAACAAAACATGCGAGGCATGTGAGGCATGAACAACCCCAACATAAACTGCTAACCGTTAAGCTAGCCGGGGAGCTATTTAAGGTGGGGGTAAACGTGAATTTGAATGGAATTTTAAGAGGTTTGAAAAAGAGATAAAAGAAAGGAAATGATTTTTAAAACACCAACAAACAGTTGATACTCCACGCAAGAGCACCCCAGGTTTCTAGTGGACTAACTTGGTATCCGTCTATTAATTATTATCTACAAATTCTAATTGAAAACTTCATTAAATCTTCAACATTTCTTATTTCTCTTAATTTTACCAATCCTTCTCCTCCCAAATATACCCAAAATTCACCTAAAAATTCCCAAAACACCCAACAACATAGATTTACGGGATAAGCAGAGAGTTTTTGGATTGCTTGAAACGCGAACGAGATATTTCCATTAAACCGATTTTAAGCGGCATGGAAACGGCTTTCAGGTTTACCCCCGCCTTAAGACGAACATTTTCAAGAAATTCCTTGATGTAATCGACATCAACCTAAAAGATGTCAAGAAATCCACGAGTTCAAGACTTCTGCCAGAGTTGTAAATGAAAACAGTAATTTTATGACGTTATAGGACGAAAACAAGCTTCGCACCAAAACGAGGCCGTGCCTCGTGCACGTCTAAGAAAATGTGTCCCACATGGGAGGGAAAGACGCTGTCGCGTCTTAGATAATAGGGACTTTACGCAACCACGACGGCAACGCCAACGAGAACGTCACTTGAAAATACAAGTTCGTGTTACTTGTACTACTTTACGCGTATTACAATTCGTTCAACTTCTACAATGTGGCCGAACTATCCAGTAACAGAACTGGTGGGAACGGTCTTCAAGTTACCACAGAGAATGAAAATTTACTGTCATGTTCTCCCGCTCTCCACAAAACCTTGAATTTGGGCATTTCACGCTGCTGTTTGGCCGAAGACGGCGACGAAATGTATCAAAATTTGTAATGCACGTGCACAGCATTGTTTAGCTCATTAAGCCTTTTCTTTATTGACGTTTTCGTTGCCGTCGGCGTCGTGTTTGCGTAAAGTCCCTAATGTTTTCAGCATCATCAGCCTTTTGGAGCTCCCTCAGCGGGTGGACCGGTGAGGGTGGGACTCTGCAGAGACTCTGCGCCCAATAACTCTACCCCAATGAGGGGGGTAGGGGGGAGCAGAGACGGGGAAGCATTTTGCTCAAATTATTTTTCATTTTTTTTTTATTGTTATATTAACATGTTAAAAGGCGCGTTTTCACTTGTAAGTACTTAAAATGGATGTATATGGCACTATAAATTCGATTTAAATGTTAAGAATTAAGCTAACCAAAGTGCTATTTAGGCTAACTGGAGTGCTCCTTAGGCTAACTAAATCAGTCTATGACCTCGCGGGCCAAGATAGTCAGATAAAGATGTCTCACGACTACTATAGAAAAACAATCAATGTAGAAACGGTTTCTGTCTTCAAATGAAAGGTGAATAACAAATGCTTTCCCCTGAATTTCATTTAAAAATATAAACAGCGAAACATTGATAAACGTACAAGGATCTAAACGTACGCGTGATGCGTAACGTTACTAGATCCCGAGGGGGGGGGGGGGGGGAATTACTGTACTGAACAGATGCTTGGGAAGGGAGGTGCGACCCGGGCGGTCAAACCCTGACCCTGTTTAAGACACAATTCTCTGATTTCCCTATCCTGTTTAAGACAGAATTCAAAATTTTCAGGCCCTTTCTAAGACATTTCACCCAAAATCACAGGGTTATTGACGGACAAGCCATTCCACAGCAAAATCGCCCATTTTCAAATTGTTGATGATCGACATCCTCACATATGAATATGACCGTCATGTGCGGTCCAATCGTTTAAAGATATCATTCCTCGGCAATCATTTTTCAATCATATAGCCCTTTAAACAGGTTCCCAAGTCGTGTGTACGGCAAAGAGAAAACTTGAACCGCGCTTCGCTCGCCCTGATCGCAGATTTTTCTCTGTCCTGTACCCAACTTGGAAGCCTGTTCACAGGCTAACTTCTTCATGTTCTTTCGAATTATCTACAGGAGCGCAGGGATTTCTTACCGGTGTTTCAGAGTTTAAGTGGGTTGAACGTATCCTCATAAATGACAACCGGCTCCGTGATTGGATTGGACACATTTTGACAGCTACCCTGTAATTGGTCAAATGGAACGCGCCATTAGCTGGCGCGTTCTCACAAAGCTCAATGACCGTTGAAGAAATTCTTCGCACTGATCACAGTCGAGCTTCGAGTCACAGTATTTCTTTCGCCGTAAAAGAAGCGCTAGCGTTATCTAAAAAAAACAAAAGAGTACGATCCAGGAACATTTACAGAATTGGTCATCGCTGTAGTTTCCGTGAGAACACATGAAAATTGAATGTCTTTATTTACTGACTTTACATCATGGTAAGCTATGTTCGGAGACGCTGACTTTCTCTTTGGGAAATATCTGTGTGCCGATCTATTAAAATACCTGCTGAATTACAAGAGGAACAGAGTTTGCATTGCTAATTATCAAAGGTGGATTACACTTATCAAGTTATGTTCGCAGCGGTTGATCCTGAACTTGGCAAGAAATGTAAACTTCGCAAACTTAAATTTTGCATGCGATTATTTTACCTCACAGCGGCCGAAGCTGAGTAACTGAACGTCAATTTTAAACATTTAATCATCGCCAGCTCTTTAAATCAATGGTAGCTGTGGAAAGACCAAATTTAAAGGTAAAGACTTAAAGAATGGATTGTGTATCACAACAACGCTTCCGTACTTGCGTCGGCTTCTATCGGTGAACGAGTAAACACCGGAATAAAAGGTGAGTTCAAATTCAGTGAATGTATTATCTTTAAAATTCCAAGGGATAAAAGAACGTATTAAATAGTATTAATAATATCTCTACTGTATCCTACACAGCCTTGTCAATCGATTATTTGATTTCTGATTCACTTTTTTTTTTCCCGCGCAAAATACTTAAACTTACAGAATTGGTCGTCAAGTTTATGAATGACTGCTTGTAAAAATTGTATTTCTTGCTAAATAAAAATAATTTTATCCATCTGAATATAATCTTGTTGTTTAATACGTTTTTTAGCTAGTTTACAGGGTTATTAAAATTGGCCGTTCGACTGATGGATAAAATAAAAACTGCAAAACACGTCGGAAGTTTACGCATTGGCAGAACTGCGTTTTAAAAAAGTCTCGAACATGGCTTTCCTGAAAGAAATATTAAACAAAGCCTTTTTAATAAAACTTAGTGTTGTAGGCGGCTTTCCAGGAAAATTTCGGCTGATCTGCAAAACCCTCTCTTAACAGTAAGCTTATTGCTTAACGAGTTAAATGGGGCGTAAACCACGAAAGTCGCGGCTAAGCCGCGTCAACGAGCGGCTTCGCGATTGCTTTGACTGAACGGATCTACATTGTAAGATTTCTGAAGATTTGCGTACGAATCGAAGGTGTTCTTGCAGAGATCACATCGATAAATCCTGCTTCGGAT
Source organism: Pavona decussata (assembly GCF_977016875.1). Classification (NCBI taxonomy): domain Eukaryota; kingdom Metazoa; phylum Cnidaria; class Anthozoa; order Scleractinia; family Agariciidae; genus Pavona; species Pavona decussata. The sequence continues at coordinate 5,556,189 of NW_028145657.1, read as the reverse complement.
TCGACGAATTAGCGAACCATTGTATTTCGCTGGATTCCCGTCGCAGGAAAACATCTCGCTTTCGAAGTTTTCTGGTCGTGCTTTGGCGGCGCTTCGATTCGCATCAGACCTGTAACTGATACAGAATTCTGTTTTGTCAAAGTAATCGACTTTGCATACATAATTAGAAACGCACAGTTGTCAATCGTGGTCTGCACAGACTGCATCATATATTAAATTTATTAGTTAATTCAGAATCTAAGCTCAGCCTTCAGTTTACGACCGGTTTATTGTTTTGATTTATCATGTACCGCTGGTGAGTGAAAACGTCGTTCGCGAATTTTGAGATAGCGTTTTCAATTGTTTTCGTCGGGCTTTCTCTTTCCCAGTTTGTGATCAATTTCTAAGTTTTAATTCCGTAGAAATTCTCAGAAGCAGAAATAATTTCAGGTCAAAGCGACCTACTTTTCGTTTTCCTTTTTTTTTTTTCTTTATTTGAAATCATGTGTTCCCAAAAATTATAAGCGAAACGGTGCAAATTAGCGAAAATATTATGCGAGTATACCAGCGAAGCTTTCGACCACTTGTTGATTTCACGGTGTGTTATAAGCTTCGAAACGCGAACAGAATGCAAACGTCAAATGGACTGAATTTGTGAACTTATTAGACAAATTTTTTTTTTGCTTGTTTTGAAACAAAAGACTTGAAAAGATCTTCGTTTTGTTTGAAAAGTTTCGCAAACATTTCAGATAATTATCGCACTGCCGTACGTGATTCCTAAGCGGTCTTAGCATGAGGTCAAAAAGGCTCGCAAGGCCGCTTTGGTTGCGTCATCTCAAGTAACGCTATTTGGTGAAGATATCCCTGTGTAACGCCGTCACAAAGTCATCTTATGTCATTCGTGGTAAATTGCGTTACCGTAACGTAATTTACATTGTCATTTTATCTTCTCTAAAGATTATAAAATGACAGTAATAGCAGAACTGCTATATCATTTCTTGAGTTCCTAGTAGGCAAGTTTCTTCCGAACACCAGTTACCGACTTGCTGTATTTTGTACTAAGATATTACAATGAAACATAGTAACGTAATTTACGGTCCAAAAAGAAAATAACCCAATTACTGACTAGTTTAATGTTTTTTTTCGAAATGTGTCGGGATAGTCAACTAGATGTGCCAGCTATATTGAAGTAAATATAAAACAGGGGTAAAAAATGTAAAAAGCATGCGAGTATTATAAAATAAGCCAGCGAATAACTTGCCCTGCATATAGTAACGTAATTTACCTAAAATCGTGGGACACTAACTCTTCATAAAATTTCCAGAAGACAAAAGGGCTGTAAAGCTTACAATTGTTATATTTACAAACTTATGTGTAAGAGTTTAAAATGGGCACGATCTTCAGTGCAATCTTCAAAGCGTGTATTGATAAAAAAACTGACTCGAAGTTAAATTTTTTGCCGTGGGACAGCCTATTTTTACCTACTTGGGGTAACAAATATGCACAAAAAAATTTCTCGACAGGTTAATTCAACAAAATTTTTCCGGTTAACTTCTTAGATGTTGAGGATGAAAAGAAAATGTTTTTTTGTGTTAGAGAGGGCGAGGTTTGTTAAAAAAGAAGACATAAAGAGGCGTGACATCAATGGTAACTGTTAGCTGAGAATGGGTGTATACTTCCCTCGAGGTTTACGAGTATTAATAACTACAAAGTACACTTTTTTAGATTATGAAGGACAAAGTGCACATGTCATGAGTAATAACTGTACAATTTTGTACTCCGGAATTAAAAAAACACTCCGGAAATAGATAGACCCCTGTTATTGATTGTTTACAGAGAGAGTAGAATTCTCACAGGTCAAGCACATGGAAGTGGGAGGAGATAAAACTTCTATTTTGCTGTGGACTTCAGAAAACACGTTTGACACAGAATGAAACGCATCAAAATCATCCACGACGGTTTGCTTAAACTTTTCGAATAGACGTTTTCGCGCAGAATAGGGCAAGGGTGAAGAAGACTTCAAAAACCTCACGCATTCATATGTCACTTGGAGGCCATATTTTGCCACAAGCCAGCTCTCCAATGTTCTCGTGTCCCCGCTTAAATTCTCAAAGTTGATCGAGACAAATTGATCAAATAGCCGCTGGACATTGACTTCGTGTCGAACTTATGCTCTCAAATCAAAAATTCAGCAGCTCGTTTCTTCGACATACTCACTGACCACGAGGTGGTCAACCGAAACAAAAGAAGGGGTGGCGAATGGTCCTTCAAAAACTCTGCTCCGTAAAAACTAAAATCTTAAACTAAGATTTTACCTTACGTTTCCCGTCTTATGCAAGACCACCACCACATTAAATTGAGACGGTGATCATCTTATTTTAACACAGGAGATCTTAAATGAAGACTATCGGAGTCTCAGTTAGTATATAAGATAAAAGATCGTCTTAAATATTGTCTTTAAATCGTCTTCATTTGAGAAGCGCATATCTTAATCAACATTGAGGCATCTTACTTTAAGAAAGATCAGTCTTAATTATATTAATCTGAGTCGATGGGGTCCTTATTTTAAGACGTTTTTTGGTCTTGTGGAAATTTTAAGACGCCTAACCAGGCTATAAGATACTGCATGCCATCCTACACAAGATGCAATACGCCTTAAGCTAGCGACACACCTGGCATTTTATACGACGATCGCAGCGAATTTGATCGCCAGCGAAAATCGCAAGTGATTTTCGCCACCGATTGATGCGGACACACCTGGCGATTTTTTTTTCGCCGATCGCGGCGTTGTTCCTGTAATAACCTGACTGATTGACTTTACTGGCAATTCGCAGCGATGAGCGTAAAAAAATCGCGGGAACGGGCACATTTGGCGAATTTAATCGCCGATATCTGACATGCCAGATATCGGCGATTTAATACGCCGATCTCTACTCTCACCATTTTAGTTCTCGGTAAAAAAAAAATAAATAAATAAATAAAAAAAGGCTAACTTGGAAGGAATAGAAATTCCAACACAAAAGGATCCAAATTTTGGAAAGCCCTTCCTGATTGGTTCATTAAAAAAATGCAGACCTCATAGGGAACAGGACTTCTCTTCTGATTGGTTGATTTTGATCCAAACTTTGCAGACGCGGAGTCTGGGCTGGAGTCTGGAGCTTTGATTCATCGCAAACTCTCACCTTGTTCAGACTTAAAACGAGCCGTTAATATTTTTCAAGCAGCGGAGAGTGGAGAATTTACAAGAATTTCGAGACAACAACTTCAATGTTCAAATGAGAAGACATCTGGACATCAAATACGGTCTAAAGCCTCGGCTAAACGTTGTAACTATACACGAACTTAACCGCATGCACTGCACACTCAGCGGAATGAAAATGGAATGAAGAAATTACTGTCGCTTTCTAAACCGCCTGTTTTTTGAAAACCAAGATGAGCTTGCAATTCTGCTGCGTCACCGATCAAAGGAATGAGTGTAGTGACAATTCAGACAATCTGCAATGCAAAGTTTATAATTTACGGGACTTTTAAGACCAACAAAACAGTATTTAAAATGCCGCGGCCCGACCTCTGTTTTCCTGCGAATTTACGGTAAGCGGATTTGTATAAGTTGTGTCATTTCAGATTTGGTTTTAATAAAGTACTATGGATTGAAATTTGTTGTGTTTTCATTGCTGCATGTATCATGTTCAAGCTTAACAGTATTAAACGCTCCCCGTTTTTGAATGTAGGCTTAATAGTGACCGTTGCAGTTAGATTGAAGATTTCTTCCTTGCTTCGAAACTTAAATTGAGAATCTAAAGCATCTAGAATAAGATTGTTCAAATCTTGAGTTAAGATGAAAATATGACTTACCACAGCACTTTGAATCTAAGAAAAAATCATCTTAATCTAAGACGCCATCATCGTATAAAATAAGAAGAAAATCGTCTTATCCTAAGATAAATCGTCTTCAAATGAGATTTACGCGCTGTCTTACCACAGCACCAGAATTAAGTGTAAAAAACGTCTTAAAGTAAGATTTTAGTTTTTACGGAGTGGGTCTCGCAAAATTTAAGTCGAATTTCACGGGTCTCGCAGTCTCGTTTTTTTAGCGGATATGTGCGTCTCGCAGTCTCGATTTTTATACGAAGGTGTCTCGGAGTCTCGATTTTTTGCAAGGCTAAGGATCTCGAAGTCTTGGTTCCCTTTATTTTTTGTGACGTTTTCTCGTCACTTGATATTGAAATTCATTAAAGTAACTTTTAATTTCCGAGAAAATGTCAATCCTAACTTCTCCTAAATTGTCTGAATTCCACAAAAAGCTACAAAACTGTACAAGCTCATTCTAGCTCATTCTCATAGCTCTCAACGAAATCTTGGGCTCGAATTTTAAGATTCTGAACGTCTCGCGCTCGCACTCAAAACTCTGTGAATTCTCGGTCTCGAAATCTAAAAATTCAAAATGTCTCGGAATCGCAAAGAAAAACGCTTGTCTCGCCGTCTCGCAAAGTCTCGCATTTACCATTCGCCACCCCCAAAAAGAGTAAGGGCTATACAAAGGAGCTTGTGATAATGTGACACCTCACAAATTCTGTCACGCAATCCTCCGCTCCCCAAATCGGGCAGCAAGTGCCCTGTAGTGTATCCTCCCCTTGAAATCTCCTGAGACAGTTTTCAAAATATTTCGTAAAGTAAGACATAAGTTAAAATCTTTCTAAAAATTCAACAAAGTTTTCCCTGTGCGTTATTAGTTTCTTAAAACAAGTTAACGGGGAGTTTTTCAAGTATCAAAAGGTAAAATATACAAAGAGTAAATACCAAATACAACGAAAGTAAAAAACTCACATGGTAATATGTCAACAAGCATATCTCCCTTCCCTGCACTGCTGCACACAGCTCACTGGCTTCTTTCTTTGTCATCTTAACATCCAACAGCCCCAGGACCGGCAGCTGAGGAATACTACTGAGATGCTGGGTCAGTTCACTTACTCCTCGGCCCAGTGGATTGTGGGATAGGTCAAGCCACTCCAGCTCCGGCAGATCCTTTAGTGCACGGACAACAGCTGTGACTTCCTTTTCACCCATCTGTGTATCCTTCAGGCGCAGCTTAGTCAGATGAGGCACGCTGGGCAGGTGTGTGGCAAGCTCAGTGATCCCCTGACCCAGCGGGTTGTATGATAAATCAAGATTCTTTGTCGGGAAAGAAGCACTGATGTGCGTGACGTAGAATATTAACTTGGAAATTTGATGAACAATGTCACGAAATAGTAACGCGAGCAATACTTTAAAATTAGTGAGCAAAGCAGATTGCACAATTGTACTCCGGGAAAGTCCGAAGTTAATACACTGCATGACAATGATGTAACTGCACGCGTAGACCCGCGTAGTATTAAGCTAAATAAGGAAGAGAAACGCGTGTAATTGTGTAATTGAAATCAAATTTAGTAGCATTACAATAGTGTAGGCTTGGGATTATACTGTGCTCGTGATTGTAGTAAAAATACTTGTTGCGCAAATAGAACCTAGAAAATCTTAGTACAATTGTAATGTAAGATCAGATCGATTAAGAACGAATTGTGAACGGAACTGTGCATCGCGAATATTGTAGCTTGGATCAGAGATTGTCAGATAGTGAATGTTAAATAAATCTTCAGAAAAGGAAAGAATTACAGTCCTCTTCAGTTTGTGAACCGGCAAGTGCGGAGTTCATGAAAGATTCCGCGACACTTGGTCAGTTCGAGCCGGATTGGAAATGACCGCGGAGGTTGGAAAAAAGAAAAAGCGACGAGGAGGCCATCGATTGTACCTTGCTGGAATCCTCCCAGAAGTAGAAGCCAGTCTTGAACATTACACCGTGGAAAGGAAGGCAGAGCTGGCGAAATGGAAACGCACGCTAAACGAGCAGTTGGAAAAGATAGCGCCCCTCGACTTAGAGATCCTGGCCTTGATGGGAGACGACGAAAAGGTGACGGAGGAGGATATGGCCAGAGAGATAGACGAGAGCAGCCGTCTTGCGTCGGACATAAAGTGCAAGTTGGCTGCGATCGAAGAACTGTTAACCGCACCGAAAATACCACAAGTACAAAATGTACCGCAGCACCAGAATTCGCCGCCAATGCAGACCGGACAAGCAAGCCAGCATAAATCCGTCCGAGCGAGACTGCCGAAACTGGAGGTGCGTAAATTTGACGGAAAAGTGCACGAGTGGCAAGAGTTTTGGGACTCGTTTGAGAGCGCCATACATCGAAATGACATGCTAGAAAACGTCGACAAGTTTTCTTATCTTAGAGGTTTGCTTGTGGGACCGGCCAGATCGGCGATCGCGGGTTTCGCTTTAACGTCCGCAAACTATCAAGCAGCGGTGGAACTGTTGAACAAACGATATGGAAAGAAGGAGGCGATCCAGCGAGCGTACGTGAATGAACTTTTGAATGTTCAGCCTGTATACAACGAGAGAGACGCGCCGAGACTTCGGAGCTTGTACGATTTCCTGGAGACCAAACACAGAGCCTTGCAAGCACTTGGAGTAGACGAGACCACTTATTCAGCGATAGTTGTACCATCTGTCCTGGAAAAATTGCCGCAGACGCTGCGTTTGACCATTACGCGAGGTAAAGATCATCATCAGTGGAACTTGAGAGACTTGTTGGAAGGCCTGGAACAAGAAGTAGAATTACGAGAAGAGTACAATGACAGCGCACGTCAAAAGAACTCGGCTGGAGACTTCCGGAGAAAAAACAATGTAGCCACACTGTATGCAGGAAACACACGGAAAGCGGCGAAAGAAACGAACTGTGCCTTCTGTTTAGGAGAGCATCCACACGAAGACTGCAGAAAGGTCCAGGACATCGAGGAGCGTAAGCAATTGTTGTTTAAATACGGTAGATGCTTTAAATGTTTAAGAAAGGGACATTTATCCAAAGACTGTACTGATCGTAGTGTAACATGTAAGCATTGTAATTGTAAACATCATTCGGCGATTTGCATCGCCTCCCAAGGGAATTTAAGAACGACAGAAATCGGAACCCAAGTGGCCCAGGGTGGTGCAGAACTAGTGGGAAATAGTATGCACGTCGGGACTGGGAACAGTGTAGCCTTACAAACGGCTCAGGCTCAACTAGCGGGGAAGGGTCGCGCTAGAATTAGAGTGCTTTTTGATTCGGCTAGTCATAAGTCCTTTGTCACTTCCCGCGCGGTAGAATCGTTCGGATTGCGATCTGTTAGAAGGGAATGGTTGACTGTTAACACCTTTGGCCAAAGGGCTACTGGATCAAACCTGCGGGATGTAGTTGAAATAGATTTGACCCCAGTGGGTGGGGGGAAGGTTATGCGCATCGAAGCTTTTGTTGTTCCCGAAATTTCGCGCGTGCAGAACGAACATCTGGAAATTGCGCGTAAGGACTACCCGCATTTGGCGCAAATATGGCTGTCCGACGTTTGCAAGGGAAGCGAACAGTTAGAGATAGATGTATTGATAGGGGCAGACTATTTGTGGAGTTTTCAGACAGGCAAGATAGTCCGGGGGGAGGTAGACGAGCCAGTCGCAGTAGAGACAGAGTTAGGATGGGTTCTCTCCGGACCCTTGACATTTAAACAGCCAGCAGATAGACCGCAGGAAGTTAACGTAAATTTTGTTGGCAGAGACAGTGTATCATTAGAGAGTTTAGAAGGGAATGTCCAAAGGTTGTGGGACTTAGAAACCCTAGGAATTAAAGAGAGTGATGGAGTGTATGAAGAGTTTGTAGACAGTATTGCCTTCAACGGTAATAGGTATTCAGTTAAGCTCCCCTGGAAGGAAGGTCAGGATAGTTTGCCAAGCAATTACGAGTTGAGTTTGTCGCGCATGAAGAGTCAGATTAGGAAGCTTAGAAAGGAACCAGACATTTTGCAGGAGTACGACTCAGTTATAAAGGAACAGTTAGATTCGGGAGTGATAGAGAAAGTCGCACAGTTAGAAGAGACAGATAGGGGTCACTATATTCCCCATTTAGCAGTCATACGCAGAGAGGCGAGCACCACGAAACTGAGAGTTGTGTATGACGCGTCCGCAAAGGCAGGAAAGGGGGGGACATCTCTGAACGATTGCCTACACAAGGGACCCTCCCTCAACCCTTTATTGTTTGACATCCTGCTTAGATTCAGAGAGAAGAGAGTGGCGTTGATAGGGGACATAGAAAAGGCGTTTCTTAACATTGAGATAGACAGTGCAGACAGGGATTATCTTAGATTTTTGTGGTTAGAAAACGTGCGCGATCCTTGTAGTCGAATTGCAGTGTACCGCTTTTGCCGTGTTGTGTTCGGTTTAAATGCGTCTCCGTTTCTGTTAAACGCCACGCTGAGACACCACATTTCGAAGTTTAAGGATGAAGACCCAGAATTTGTGCGAAAGATGATCGAAGGTTTCTACGTTGACGACTTGGTAACGGGCGATAGCAACACGAGCGACACGTACACATTGTACGAGAAATCCAAACAGAGGATGGCCAGTGGGGGCTTCAAATTGAGAAAGTGGATGACGAATGACAAAGTGTTGAGAGAACGCATTGCGCAGATTGAGAGTAACGCAACGGAAAGCGCGATCGTGACCAGCGAAGAAGAGAGCTACGCAAAGTTCATCTTAGGTTCGGGGCAGGCTAGCAAGAGTTGTCCAAAGGTCTTGGGGCTTCCGTGGGATTGTGAGAAAGATGTTATTCAGTTTAGTTTTGAGAAGCTTGCAAGCAAAGCCCTG